>NW_027642235.1:0-130605 GCF_032717465.1 Coenobita brevimanus
CTGAACAACCTGGCTGTCTCGCTAGGGTTGGTAAGCCTGACAGTGGGTGAGTTGCCAAATAGGGACGAGGTAGAAATATGCATGGGAGAAGCAATGGATATAGCTTATAATAAATATGCAACAAACACACGCAGGGATACCAATGGAGGAGGCTGTTATCAAAAACCTTCATTCGTGTGTCATTTTATATCGCGCAGAAGGTGTAACGATAGTTGTTTTGTGTGTACATACATATATTATATATATATGTCTATCTATCTATCTATAGGCCGACGCCCTAATCCCGCAAAGGATGGCCACAGACAAAACGCCTCCAAGTCACTCTGTCACCCACCATTTGACTACACTCCCCCCAACTCACCCCCCCCCTCCCTCATATACCTCTCAACTCCATCCCTCCACCTCATCCTTGGTCTACCTCTCCCTCTCCCTCCCTCCACCTCACCTACATACACCCTCTTAGTCAGTCTTTCATTCTCCATTCTCTTCACATGTCCAAACCACCTCAGTGTATTTCTCCTAATCTTCTCAACCACATCCACATCTACCCCACAGCGTTCCTTCACTTCTTCATTCGTCAACCTGTCCCTCCACGTCACTCCACATGCTCCTCTCAGGTAACTCATTTCCACTGCTCTCACTCTTGACTTGTTCCCCTCTTGCAAAGTCCATGCCTCGCTTCCATACGTCAGGGCAGGGATCACAATACTATCATGCAGTGACTTCTTAACTTCCATACTCACCTCCCTATTTCTCATCACTGCTTTCAGTGTACCAACAACCTTCCTTCCCTGCTGTACCTTTTCACGCATTTCATCCCCCAAAGTTCCATCCTTACTCATCACACTACCCAAGTACTTGAATGCACTCACATTCTCCATATCCTCACCATCCAACCTCACTGCACACTCTGTGACTTCATTCCCCTCAATCACCATAACTTTACTTTTGTTTACATTAACTTTCGGATTCCTCCTCCTACACACTGTCCCAAATTCATTCACCAAACCTTGCAACTCCCATTCATCTTCACTCAACAGTACTGTATCATCAGCAAACAGCAACACCGGAAGCTTCCAGATCTCACCCTCATTCATTAGAGCCACCCCCACATCCACTGCCCTACCCTGCACCTCCTTTACAACCCCATCCATGTATATATTAAACAGCCATGGAGACATCACACAACCCTGTTTCAGTCCCACACTGAGATCAAAGAACTCACTCAGCTCACCATCCACTCGCACCGTAGCCCTAGCTCCCTCGTACATACTCTTCACAGTACTCAACAATTTCCCCTCCACTCCATATATTCTTAATACCTTCCACATACCTTGCCTATCTATTCTGTCATAAGCTTTCTCCAAGTCCATGAAGGCAGCATACACGTTCCTTTCCTTCTCTAGATACTTCTCCACTAAACATCTTAGAACAAATATCTGATCTCCACACCCTTTTCCCTTCCTAAATCCCCCTTGTTCTTCTCCAACTAGCTCCTCTGTCATATGCCTAACCCTATCAATGAGTATTCTACCATATATTTTACCAGTCACACTAAGTAGGCAAATACCCCTATGGTTACCACATACTTCTCTCTCCCCTTTTCCTTTGTATAAAGGAACAATTATACCTGATTTCCAGTCCTCTGGAACCCTTCCCTCTTCCCAAGCCAATCTACACAACTTCCATATCCACTCCACAACAATCTCACCCCCATACCTAAGCATTTCACCACACACTCCATCAATTCCTGGGGCCTTTCCCAACTTAATCTTCTTCATCGCTTCCACTACTTCCGCCCTACTGATCTCTTCCTCCCTCCTCTCATCTCTTCTTCTCCCAGCCATTCCCCAACCACTTATACTCGCACTGCTCTCACTCTCTACATTCAACAAATCCTCAAAGTGCTCCTTCCATCTCCTCAGTTTCTCTCTCTTCTCCACCAACAATCTATTATTCCTATCTTTCACTCCCCTACTATTTCCCCTTCCACACTGCCTTACTTTCTTTACCTCCTTCCAAAACAATTTCTTACTCTCCCTCCATTTCACACTCAGATTCCTCCCAAACTCTTCATCCACTTTCTTTTTACTCTCCTTCACCAGTCTCTTAACCTCCCTTCCCCTGCTCACATATACCTCTCTCTTCTCTCTCTCATCTTCTCCTCTACCTCTACTCGCTAACCATTCACTATATGCCTTCTTCTTTTGTTCCACAGCTCGTTTCACCTCATTACTCCACCATGCTGTCCCTTGCACACCCTTGCATCTCCTCCTCACTCCACAAACCGTCTCACACGCTGCGCCTATCTCTTCCGTGAATATCTTATATATGTCTTCCACCCCTTCCATCTGCTCTAGCATATACCTTCCCAATCTTTCTTCCACTATGCTCTTATACTCTGTCATTTTCTCACTGTCTTGCAGCTTCTCCACTCTTCTCACAGGAGTTGCTTCCTCCTGTCTTCCCCTTCGTCTCCTCAACCACTTTCTTTGCAGCTCTATCTTGGCCATCACTAAGTGATGGTCCGAGACTCCATTCCCCCACCCTCTCCACACTCTTGCATCCAACACTTGTCTTCTCATTTGCTCATCCACACACACGTAGTCTATCATTGCCTTTCATTCAACAAGTTCACCATCCATCCTCCTCATTACTCTCCATGTATACCGTTGGATCAACTTATGCCGAAAGTAGGTGTTGGCTATTACCAACCCCTTACAAGCACAGATGTCCACCAAAGCACTTCCATTCCCATCTATGTCAGTTGGCACACCCCACTGACCAACCACTCCATCCGCTTGTACATTCCCAACTTTGCCATTCATGTCTCCAATCAACAGCACTCGCTCGCTCCTCTCAAACTTGTCCATACACGCTTCTACACTCACCCAAAACTCATCTATCACTCTTGCCACTTGATCCTCTGTCGAGGCATACACACACACAATCGCCCACGCTTGTATATCTACTTTCATCCTCACCCATACAATCCTTGCACCCACTGTTCCATACTCTCTTATATTCTCCTTCCACTTCTTGCTTATCATCAGACATACTCCCTCTCTTGCCCTCTCATTTTCATTGACTCCCGCACATATACCTAAACCATATTCCCATTCTCTCACCCTTTCACCTTTCCATTTAGTTTCAGTCAATCCACATATATCCACTTTTGCATCCTCAAGCACCTGAACAATCTCTCTCTCTTTCACTTCATCATTCACTCCTCTCACATTCCACGTCCCCACCCTAAGAATGTCCTTTGTCCGTTCCTTAGTCGTCAACGTATGGTCCGTCCGGGTCTGAGGCGCTTTATTTGCTTTTTTAGTTAGTTCTCTTTACGGGGTGGGGCACTAACCCACCACCAACCCTTTTAGTTGCCTCGTACGACAAGCAGGGATACTGGGGGAGTATTCTTGAAACCCTCCCTACCCCCAGGGTATATATATATATATATATATATATATATATATATATATATATATATATATATATACAGTAATCACTCTAATATCTGGACGCCCAATATCTGAACATCCCCACTAACCGGACATAATCGTCCCGGGATCCAATATTCCCAAAATGGTCCGAAAACTGCAAAAAATTTAAAAAAAAAAAAAAAAATCCCACCCGTAATTTGAACTTGCCGCGCGCGGTGCGGGAGAGCATTGTTGTGGCGCGTCATTCCTCCGACGTCCGATAGAGCGCCACTGCATCCTCCCCACTTTCCCCTGTCTCTCGCCGCAAGTGCACGCTCGTCGTTATGGCCGCCCGCATGATTGCTTTTGTGGTGGTGCCTTACCTGCTGCAGGCACTCCTGCTGCTCTCGGGCCTCCTCTTAGTGTGTGCGATGATGGCCCCGCCACCTGAGAAAAGGAAGAGAGTGGTGTTGACTCTGGAGAAGAAACAAGAAATATTGGAGAAAGTAGATGCAGGGTGGTCTTCTTCCCACATCCTACACGAGTTCAACCTGGCCCGATCTACTTTGTTCCATATTAAGAGATCCCGAGACAAACTCATGCAGTACACGGCTGACTTCTCGTCGAGAAGCAAACGCAGCATGGAGAGGAAGGTGATGTTTACTCCAAAGTTTGATGAAATCGACCGCTCCACATTGATTTGGCATCGACAGCAACGTGCTGCTGGTGTGATGGTACGTGGAACAGAGCTGAAGGCTGCTGCTGAGAAGTTCGCCAGGCTTCTCGATGCCCTAGACTTCAAGGCATCCGAGGGTTGGCTCTTTGCGTTCAAGTTATGGCATGGCCTTACCAACCGTAAAGCTCATGGCGAAGCTTTGGACGCTAACGAGGATGGAGTTGACGAGTTTCGGCACAAGGTGAAGGGCTTGATCGACAGGGAGGGCCTCACTCTCGGTCAAGTCTACAATGCAGACGAAACTGGTCTATTCTATTGCTCGCTGCCAATGAACACTCTAGCCGAGGAGACGGAGAAGCGTGTACCTGGCCGCAAGCTCTCCAAGGAACGGATATCTGCTTTGTGTTGTGCCAATGCTAACGGCATGCACCGGCTTAAGCCCGTTGTTGTTGGCCATGCAAAGCAGCCTCGGTGTCTTTGTGGGGTGATGGATGTCCTTCCTGTCGTCTGGTACCATTCTTTGAAGGCATGGTTTACAGCCGTGATCTTCAAAGACTGGTTCCACCGCCACTTCGTCAAGGAGGTCATCAATTACCAGATGAAGACACTGGGAATCCCGCGCGACCAGATAAAGGCCCTCCTTCTCCTCGACAATGCACCTGCCCACCCGTGCAACAAGGACTTGGTGGATGAGAATGGCCGGATTAGGTGCATGTTTCTGCCACCTAATATGACTGCTCTCATCCAACCAATGGACCAAGGAGTGATCGTGGCAACAAAGCGCCTATACCGAAGGAAGTTCCTGGGCGAGGTGATGGTTGTTCTCGAGGACGAGGACGAGCACAGGGAGGGACGGGACACACGAGGCCAGCGGACTTTGGAAAACCTTCGCCGCTACAACATCAGGTCTGCGCTGTACAACTGGGCTAGTGCATGGAAGGAAGTCCCTGTGAAGACTCTGGAAAATGGTTGGTCTTGTCTGCTTCTCGGAACGGATGTGGAGTACGATTTTCTAGGGTTTGACGTGGATGACTTCCATGCCTGGCTACGTACGCATGGTGACGATGTTGATGTGGACAATCTTCGTGAGTGGTTAGATGACGACAAGGGCGATCTTGGGTATCAAATATTGTCTGATATCGAGATCGCGTCTTCAGTTGCAGGTGTCAGTACCGAGCTTGAAGATTCTGATGAGGAAGGCGACGATCATGCGAACTCCTCTCAGCAGGATACTACTCCAGCCATCCCCAAGCTGAGCACACTCCGGGAACATCTAGAGTTCGTCTTAGACTACCTGGAACACCCAGACTGTGACAGGGAGATGGGGCCCTTGGGACTTGTGGAGGAAGTGCGTGCTTTCAGGCAGCGCATCATCAATCGTCAGAATCGTCGGTCATTGCCTCAATCAACCACTGACAGTTTTTTCAGGACTGTGACCCCTGCTGTGCCCAGCCCTGGCTCCACTCCGTTGCCTCCCCAAGACAGGCCCTCATGCTCCAAGCCACAGCCCAGCACATCAGCCACGGTGGAGTCACCGCTCGACGTGAGTTTGCGGCTGTCTTCAGTCATCTGCAGTGGGTATGCCATCACCACGACCCAGCGACGCACCCCTAGGTCACCTGCCAGTGATACTCTCGGACTCTGACAGTGAATAAACAGCAAGAACTTCTCCACTAGACCACACGGGAATTTACAGTGTTGTGCAGTGAAAAAAACAGAGTGTTGTGTTAAGGATTTACAGTTGTGAGAGAAAAGACTAATTTGGAACAAAATTTAAAGTAAATAGACTTGTTTGTTTTTGCTTTAGAAAATTATTAGAAGAATGGGAAAATTTAAAGTGCAGAGTGCAACACTTAAAGTTACAATGGAGCATTAGTTAGACAAGAGTGCGCACTGTGAAGAGAACAGACTTCTGTGTGCGATTGACTAAGTTCAGTGCAAGACTTCATGAACAGTGTACTGGAAGTACTTCAGGAAATCCTTCTTACTGTCAGAGTCCGAGAGGAGGCGGTTATTCATCGAGGTGGCCATAGACTTGCTGTAAGTAGGCAGAATGTTCCATACTGTACTTTTTTCCATACTATACTTACCTCATTTCACTCTTTAATGTCCTTTATTGGTGTGAATAGGGTGTTAGGAGCTATGCATGTGAGTAGGAAGGTGTTTTTCTGAGTTAGGCTAGGTTAGGGTCCATAAGTACCAGTCCAGGCACCAGTCACCAGAATGTTTAATATGTATGAACCTACTTCTAAACCTTCATTTTATGCTTCTTTTGCATTTATTTCAGTCATTTATGTGCCTTATTGGTGTGATTTGGGTCTTAAATAGGTGCTATGCATGTCCAGAGGGAGTTGTATAGGTGTTTCTCTGAGTTAGGGTCCATAAGTACAAGTCCATAAGCTGGGGCCCAATATCCGGACAAGACCACTATCCGGACCTGCCTATGGCTCTATTACGTCGGATATTGGAATGATTACTGTACATATATATATATATATGTTCTGTACATATATATCTATCTATCCATCTATTGCCAGACGCCTCAATCCCGTTTGGGGTGGCCACAAACAAATCGCCTCCAAGTCGCCCTGTCCCCCGCCATTTCACTGCCCTGCTCCCAACTCAACCCCCTTCTCTCATATACCTCTCCACCCCATCCCTCCATCTCATCCTCGGCCTCCCCCTCCCTCTTCCCCCCTCCACCTCACTCACATACACTCTCTTCGTCAGTCTTTCACCCTCCATCCTCTCCACATGGCCAAACCACCTCAGTGTGTTCCTCATAACGCTTCCTATCACATCCACATCCACACCACAACGCTCCTTTATATCCTCATTCGTCAGCCTGTCTCTCCACATGACTCCACAGGCTCCTCTTAAATAACTCATTTCCACTGCTCTCACTCTTGACTTGTGTCCTTCCAACAATGTCCAAGCTTCACTTCCGTACGTTAGAGTTGGTATCACAATACTGTCATGTAGTAAATTTTTCACTTCCATGCTCACTTCCCTGTTTCTTATCAATGCTTTCAAGGAACCAGCAACCTTTCTTCCCTGCTGTACCCTTTCAAGCACTTCACCCTCCAAACCTCCATCCTTACTCATCACACTACCCAAATACTTAAACGTACTCACATTTTCCAATTCCTCACCATCCAACCTCGCTGTACATTCACTAACTTCACCTCTCTCAAAGACCATCACTTTACTCTTCCCTACATTCACCTTTAGGTTCCGTTTCTTACACACTCTCTCAAACTCATCCACAAAGCCTTGCAGCTCCCCTTCGTCTTCACTCAACAACACAGTATCATCTGCAAACAACAGTATAGGGAGTTTCCAAACACTATCCTCTCTCACCAGGGCCACTCCAACATCCACTACCCTACCTTGTACCTCTTTTATTACCCCATCCATGTACAGATTGAACAACCATGGAGACATGACACATCCCTGTTTCAAACCAACTTTCAAAGAGAAAAATTCACTTAGTTCACCATCCACACGCACTGCAGCCTTTGCACCATCGTACATACTCTTCACAGCATTCAACAACTTCCCATCTACTCCATATATTCTTAACACTTTCCACAATCCTTGTCTATCCACCCTGTCATATGCTTTCTCCAAATCCATGAAAGCTGCATACAACTTCTTTCCCTTCTCTAAAAACTTTTCCACTAAAGATCTAAGAATGAATATCTGATCTACACAACCTCTTCCCTTCCTAAAGCCTCCCTGTTCTTCTCCAACTAATTTCTCTGTTCTTTCTCTAACTCTGTCTATAAGTATCCTACCATACACTTTTCCTATTATACTAAGAAGACAAATGCCCCTATGATTACCACACACTTCTTTTTCCCCTTTTCCTTTGTCTATCTATCTATCTATCTATTGCCCGACGCCCTAATCCCGCAAAGGGTGGCCGCAGACAAAACGCCTCCAAGTCACTCTGTCACCCACTATTTGACTCCCCTCCCCCCAACTCACCCCCCCCTCCCTCATATACCTCTCAGCTCCATCCCTCCACCTCATCCTCGGTCTACCTCTCCCTCTCCCTCCCTTCACCTCACCTACATACACCCTCTTAGTCAGTCTTTCATTCTCCATTCTCTCCACATGTCCAAACCACCTCGGTGTATTTCTCCTAATCTTTTCAACCACATCCACATCTACCCCACAACGTTCCTTCACTTCTTCATTCGTCAACCTGTCCCTCCACGTCACTCCACATGCTCCTCTCAAGTAACTCATTTCCACTGCTCTCACTCTTGACTTGTTCCCCTCTTGCAAGGTCCACGCCTCGCTTCCATACGTCAGGGTAGGGATCACAATACCATCATGCAGTGACTTCTTAACTTCCATACTCACCTCCCTATTTCTCATCACTGCTTTCAGTGTACCAACAACCTTTCTTCCCTGCTGTACCCTTTCAAGTACTTCATCCCCCAATGTTCCATCCTTACTCATCACACTACCCAAGTACTTGAATGCACTCACATTCTCCATATCCTCACCATCCAATCTCACTGCATGGTACACTGCATTCGTCAACCTGTCCCTCCACGTCACTCCACATGCTCCTCTCAAGTAACTCATTTCCACTGCTCTCACTCTTGACTTTTCCTTTGTACAAGGGAATAATTATACCTGACTTCCAATCCTCCGGGACTCTACCTTCCTCCCAGGCCAATCTGCACATCTTCCACATCCATTCTACTACTATCTCTCCCCCATGCTTCAGCATTTCACCACACACTCCATCAATTCCTGGGGCTTTCCCCGATTTAACTTTCTTCATTGCTTCCACAACTTCTATCCTACTGATTTCTTCCTGTCTTCTCACCTCCCTCCTTCTCCCAGCCATTCCCCAGCCACTTATACTCGCATTACTTCCATCCTCTATGTTCAACAATTCCTTAAAGTGTTCTCTCCATCTGCTCACTTTTTCTCCCTTCTCCACTAGTAATCTACCATTTTTATCTTTCACTACCCTGATAACTTCACTTCCACCCTGTCTTACTCTTTTCACTTCTCTCCAGAACATTTTCTTACAGTCCCTCCACTTTACACTCAAATTCCTTCCAAATTCCTCATCCACTCTCTTCTTACTCTCTCTTACTAATCTTTTCACCTCTCTCTTTCTTTCTACATATAACTCTCTCTTCTGCCTCTCAACTTCTTCCACGCCCCCATTTCTCATCCATTCATTGTATGCTTTCTTCTTTTGTGCCACAGCCTGTTTCACCTCTTCAGTCCACCACGCTGTTCCTTGCACCCCCTTCCGTCTTCTCTTCCTTCCACACACCACATCACATGCTGCACATATTTCTTCTGTAAATATCTTACACACACCTTCCACGTCTCCCATCTGCTCCAATTCATATTTGCCCAATCGTTCCTCCACTTCTCTCTTATACTCTGCCTTTTTCTCATCCTCTTGTAACCTTTCCACTCTCCTTGCAACTACTCCTTCCTCTCATCTTTCCCTTCTTCTATTCCTCCATCTTACTTGCATCCTAATTCTGGCCACCACCAAGTAGTGGTCAGAAAGTCCACTCCCCCAACCTCTATACACTCTTGCATCCTTTACACATCTTCGCATCCTTTCATCCACACACACATAATCAATCATTGCCTTCCTTTCATTCAGTTCACCACCCACCCTTCTCATCACTCGCCATGTATACCTGTGGATCATTTTATGCCTGAAGAGGGTATTGGCTATCACCAACCCCCTCCCAGCACAAATGTCCACTAACGCACTCCCATTCTCATCTATCTCAGCAGGCACACCCCACTCACCAACTATTCCATCCATCTTCACATTACCAACTTTACCATTCATATCACCAATCAAAAACACTCTCTCATTCCTTCCAAACTTTTCCATGCACACTTCCACATTTGTCCAGAACTCTTCTCTCACTCTTCTAGCACGATCTTGCGTTGGCGCATACACACACACAATTGCCCACATTTGTATTCCAACTTTCAACTTTACCCACACAATCCTTGACCCAACTGATCCATACTGTCTTATGCTCTTCTTCCATCTTTTACTCACAACTATACATACTCCTTCCTTTGCCCTCTCATTCTCATCTACTCCTGCACATATACCCCATCCATACTCCCATTCTCTCACACTTTCTCCTCTCCATTTTGTTTCAGTTATTCCATATACATTCACTTTCGCACCCTCAAGCACCTGGACAATCTCTCTCTCTTTCACCTCATCATTCGCTCCTCTTACATTCCATGTACTCATTACCAAGTCCTTTGTCCGGTCCTGGGTCGTCATCGTTTGGTCAGTCCTTGTCCGAGGCTTCTTGTTTGTTTTTTTAGTTAGTTGTTTTCCGGGGAGGGGCACTAACCCTCCACCAACCCTTTTAGTCGCCTTTTACGACAAGCAGGGATACTGGGGGAGTATTCTTGAAAACCCCCCTACCCCCAGGGGTACAAATATATACTGTATGTATGTATATATATATATATATATATATATATATATATATATATATATATATTGTGGTAGGTGGGGGCGCTCACCCTCCACTCACTCGATGTAGTGCTGCTCTCGGGTGTCTGCCCTATCCTCTCCATCCTTCTTTTCTTCCATTCTCTTCTGTCTTTCTTTCCTTCATTCTTTCCTTGTCCTTCTGCCTACGGGTGACTTTACACTCCCTCTTCTGTCTTTCTTTCTTTCCTTCATTCTTTCCACTTCCTTCAGCCTGTGGGTGACTCTACACTGAGTGACAAGCCAAATGGTTTCCTGTGCACCAGGAAACCATTTACTACGGTGGGTGGTAACTATTTAACCAAATTTTGGCGCCTGGTGGTTCAGTGGGTAATTACTGCGCTCCAATCAGATTGAGCCGGTGAAGGTTTATATCCAAGGGATGGTTGGGGTTAATTGCTCATGTAATGCCACTCGGGGATGAGTGAGGTTGGTCACTCTCATCTTAAATGTCGGGACCAACTGCCTAGCCCCGGGCTCCTATGCTCCTCATGGGGCAATGTAGGATTGGGTATATTATATATATATATATATATATATATATATATATATATATATATAGCTACAAAACATTATAATCTTAAGATATACAACTTTGTTGATGATTCATAGTTATTTAATGAAGGCTAAGTTTGTGAATGTACAAAGACTCCAAAATTCGCGGTTCCATTCTGTCATTACTACTATGTAAAATACTGAAATTATCCATATTACAAGTATGGCCCATATCGAAACAGTGGTTCCTAATCTCTGACAAAGTTGGGTTAGACAGTGGCAAAGATGTTCCATGAGACAAGCCTTTGTGCTCACACACACGAATTTTGAGGTTCCGAATTGAACTCCCAATATATCTAGCTGTACAGCTAGAACAGGCATATAAATATACTATGTTTGAGCACAGTGGCTTTGGGATATTATCTTTACATCGAAAAAATGAACCTACAGTAAAAGGATTTACAAATACAAATCTGAATGAGATTTGAGGATAGACACACTTGAGTATTTTCAAAAGCTGGTTCCTAATATTATAACTGACATGACCATAAAAGGGAAACTTAATATAATGAATGTCCTTAGCTGCAGTTGCTGCCTTCCTAGAACCACATAGTGTCTAGTTTAAAAAATCTTTTACCATCCTAAGAAATAACATAGTGGGGTAATTATTATTGAAGAATTTACTCAGGAAATCAATTTCATCATTAAAAGATGTCCAATTTAAACTAAGTGCATAGCATCTATGAAGTAAAGTTCATACTGAATTCAGCTTATATATGTTAGGTACAAATGATAAGAAATTCAGACCCAAACCAGTGAATGATTCCTTCCTGTAAACAGAAGTACTTATGTAACTACCACAATTGGTTAGCTGAATATCTAAGAAAGAGAGCAAGTCATTATTCTCAGTTTCAACAGTGAACTTCATATTAGAATGCTTGGAATTCAGGTAGTCTAGAAACTTTTATCGTAGGTATGTTGATGATTGTTTTTTTATTGTTCAAAGAATCTGATCATGTTGTAAAGTTTCTAGACTACCTGAATTCCAAGCATTCTAATATGAAGTTCACTGTTGAAACTGAGAATAATGACTTGCTCTCTTTCTTAGATATTCAGCTAACCAATTGTGGTAGTTACATAAGTACTTCTGTTTACAGGAAGGAACCATTCACTGGTTTGGGTCTGAATTTCTTATCATTTGTACCTAACATATATAAGCTGAATTCAGTACGAACTTTACTTCATAGATGCTATGAACTTTGTTTATTTATTTTATTTTTTTTATTTTTTTGACATCTTTTCATGATGAAATTGATTTCCTGAGTAAATTCTTCAATAATAATTACCCCACTATGTTATTTCTTAGGATGGTAAAAGATTTTTTAAACTAGACACTATGTGGTTCTAGGAAGGCAGCAACTGCAGCTAAGGACATTCATTATATTAAGTTTCCCTTTTATGGTCATGTCAGTTATAATATTAGGAACCAGCTTTTGAAAATACTCAAGTGTGTCTATCCTCAAATCTCATTCAGATTTATATTTGTAAATCCTTTAACTGTAGGTTCGTTTTTTCGATGTAAAGATAATATCCCAAAGCCACTGTGCTCAAACATAGTATATTTATATGCCTGTTCTAGCTGTACAACTAGATATATTGGGAGTTCAATTCGGAACCTCAAAATTCGTGTGTGTGAGCACAAAGGCTTGTCTCATGGAACATCTTTGCCACTGTCTAACCCAACTTTGTCAGAGATTAGGAACCACTGTTTCGATATGGGCCATACTTGTGATATGGATAATTTCAGTATTTTACATAGTAGTAATGACAGAATGGAACTGCGAATTTTGGAGTCTTTGTACATTCACAAACTTAAGCCTTCATTAAATAACTATGAATCATCAACAAAGTTATATATATATATATATATATATATATATATATATATATATATGCCTTCGTCTCTAGCTTCCTTTCTGGTCGTTCCATAGCTTCTGTGGTAGGCAGCCACTATTCTTCTCCAAGAGCTATCAACAATGGTGTTCCTCAGGGCTCTGTCCTATCACCAACCCCTCTTCCTGCTATTCGTCAATGACCTTATAAGCTGTACCTCTAACACTGTCCACTCATGTGCTGATGACCCCACTCTTCACCTTTCCACTCGCTTCCCGGAGTGTCCATCTCAGCAGTTGCTTCAACAAACAAGGGATGAGGCAATGGCACACCTAATATTTGACTTGGCTTATATCCCTGAGTCTGGTAAAAGTAATCTTGTTGATTTTAATGCATCAAAACTCAGTTCTTACATTTTTCGACTCGACAAAATTTCTCGCAGGAGTATCCTCTGGTTTTTAACAATATCCAACCCAATCCTGCATCATCTTTTAACATACTTGGGGTTTCATTCTCATGGGATTTATCTTGGAAAGATCATATTACCTCTTATAAAATCCGCTTCCAAGTGATTAGGTGTGCTAAGCCTACAGTGCTCGTCAGAAGTATGGGGCGCCCTGCGTCCCTCCTGAGAAACAAACCTTTCAACATTGAAAAAACATATAAATAATGCATTTTATTTACCTTTAGTGCTTCGTAGGGTAGCCTTTACGTTTCTTCACGGACCTGAGACGTCTTGGAAGTGAAAGGGCGAGGCTCCTGAGGTGCTGGAGGGGTATTTTGTCCCAGGAGTCACGAATGGCGGCTTCCAGCTTAGGCAAAGAGCTCACGTCCTTCCCTTGGAGACTCTTCTTTACGAGGTACCAGAGGTTTTCAGTCGGGTTGAGGTCTGGGCTATTTCCTGGCCAGTCTGTCATGAATGATACCTCGCAGTCACGAAGCCAATTGGTGACCGATTTGGCCTTGTGAGCAGGTGCACCGTCCTGCTGAAACACTCGTGCACCTGTTAGCTCGAAGGAGTCTGGTAAATGATCACACAGAAGCTCCAGGTAAACATCCTGATTCACTCTGAGGTTCTTGGGAAGTACAACAAGCTTCCCCAAACCCTTCCCTGAAAAACAACCCCATACCATGAGTGAATCAGGATGTTTAACTGTGCTTTCTGCATACCGTGGGTCAAGTGGGTCACTACCTTTGCATGCTCCTCTGTTACAGGTAACACTAAACGTTGCCTCATCAGACCACAACACTGACAACCATTGCTCCTCACCCCAATTTAGATATTTATTAGCAAAGGCAAGCCTACGAATTCTCTGGCTGCTAGAGAGAAGAGGCTTTTTCACAGGCCTGTGACTTGTGTAACCAAGCTCATGCACCCTACGAGACACTGTTCTCACTGACACCTCACCAAACACTTCTGGGTTGCTCTCCTTAATTTTCCTTGCACTCACACAAGGATTGAACTCCACTGCACGTTTTAAAACATTAACAGACCTTGGGGAAGTTTTCCTAGGCCTACCAGACCTCGGTTTCATTGTGGGAACTTCACCACTGTTTTCCTCCCGAAACCGCGCACACCAACGACGCACTGTCGATCGTGCCACACCAACCAATTCACTAATTTCCTTTGTCTGGTGGCCTGCCTCCTTTAGAGCAATGATCTGGGATATGATTTCACTCGATAGTTCACGGGTAGGTGCCATAACAAAGTTTTGAAGGCCAAAACACTGCGGGACACTCGGTAAAAAATGGCGCAATTTGAGAGGGACACTCGGCGGAGTTCCTCTCTCTCAGGCAGCCCGTGGGCGACTGAGGCGGGAACCAACCAGCGCATCAGAAGGCCTCAGGCTACCGTGACGTCATGCTCGGAGCTCAAACTTGTGGCTCAATTCTTACCCCCCAAAATGGGTGATTCTTTTTGGGCCATAAGTATTGCGCGCCCGGCGGACAACGCTGAATACTTCTGACGTGCACTGTATTACGTGCCTTCTAAACCCCTGCACAGTTGTTGACTTTATACACGGGTTTTATTCGCCCGTGTAGATTACAACTCTCATGTGTGGGGAGGCTCCCCACATACAGCTCTTCTCCAAAAGGTGGAGTCAAAGGCGTTTCGTCTCATTAACTCTCCTCCCCTTGCTGGCTTTCTTCAACCTCTGTCTCTTCGCTGCACTGTTGCATCTTTATCTCTTTTCGATCCCTATTCAATGGTCAGTACTCCTCTGAATTGTCTACTTGCATCTCTCCACCACTACGGTGGGTGTAGCACCCGTCTAGCAACAAACTCTCATCCCTCTTCTGTCCAGCTCTCTAATGCAAGAGTTAAATATTACTCCCAGGCCTTCATGTATGCAACAGGTCAATTCTGAAACTGTCTCTCTGTCTGTATTTCCTACTGCCTATGATCTCCAGGCTTTTAAACGCAGTGTGTCCAACCTCGCGAATTTTTCCCTAACTGACCACAAAAATCACGTACCACATGCTGAAGATAGAATTTGCTCATAATAGTACCATACAGTGGTTACAAACTATTTTTTTTTTTTTTAATAGTGGACTGTGTATAGCCAGTTGTTATCTCATGGAACTGGGCCTGTCACACAACTTGAATACAAAATTGTGGTTGGGTGAATTTTGATGGGCCTTCCTTATGAGATAGGAATGGATCTTCTTGGTTACAAGTCAAATCAATTGTCCAATCCGACTACACTTGGTCATCAGCTACTCTGGAAAGGGGTGTAGAATCTTTGTTGAGTGATAATAAGTTGAATTCAGTCATTCATATTAACTCATTATAGCAAAGGATCCATGCCAGAATTAGAGCAAATACTGTACAATGTACTTCCAGGTGAAATAATGCACTTCTTTGCATCCTCCGATTTAAAAATGTGGCAGATATTTTACTGAGCAGCTGCCAGTGGAGGTGGTAGATTACACATGTGAAATATTGTGTTAGTGTGGAACTTTAAAAAAAAATCTCAAAAGGCAGATGTAATATATTTGATAAGTAAATTTCTTCTTATCGACAAAGGATGCGAAGTCTGTAAATACACTGAAAATGTCTTCCAGTATGAAAATCTATAGATTAAGCCTCTGTATCAAACCAAATCTGACAATCTGAAAATAGTAACAAACTCCGTAGATTTAAAGATAAGTCTGTAGAAGTGGCAACACTGCCACTGGGTTACTCAAGTCAGCAGGGACGAATCAGTGTGATGTATTCCTAATTTTTTTTTTTGTAAGAGAATGAATGGAAAGGAAAAACAAAGGAAATAAAATAAAACAAGTCCATGTGCCTAAAGGCATCCTACATTCGTAAAATATTTATAACAACTGGATTTAAATAAATGTGGATTAAATGTTTGTGGGAAGCAACTCCCACTAAGTGAATTCCAGAGGGTAGTAGTTTGGGGGATAAATGAATTTTGATAAGCAGATGTTCTGCATTGCGAGGGAGAGAGTGTGAGTCATGGGCGCTCCCAGCTGCTCAAGCATTCTGGGAGAAAATATGAGGGGGAGACACAATTGAAGCATGTTCATTGGAACATTTACAGTAAAAATATCAGTAAAATAATGCTAAAGATGCAACATCTCCACGTACTGATAATGGAGGAAGGTCCTGCGTAAAGGCAGGATTACTGATTTATCTAATGGCTTTATTCTGAATTTCGTCCAACTGCCTCAATCCAACCTTTCCACAACCACTCCACAGAGGCGAATAGCATTCGATCTATGAATGCACATGACTTTTATATATTGTGGCCAACTGTTCGTTAGTGAAAAATTCACAAACTCTGTACTGAAATCCCAATTTTTTAGAAGCATTTTTAGCAAGGGATTTAACATAAGCTGTCCAGCTTAGGTTGGTGTTTAGTGACACCTAGGATATCAACTGTAGTGGATATAGGAATACTGACATCATTTAAAATTATGTGGAAGTCTGAGGAAGTCTATCTGTCGGAGAAATTACTTTATTTAGTTTTCTGAGCATTAAAAGAGACCAGATTTGTTTGTCCCCATTGGTTAATTTTAGAAAGACCCTGGTTTAGAGAAATTGTTGTGTTTATTTGGTAATTTATAATATCCAATTGTGTAAAGGAGGTACTAAATGTGAAAGAACTACGAAGTGTTGAGTCATCAGCATAAGAGTGTATTGGGTTGTGAGTGACAGATAGGTCATTTATATGAATGAGAAAGAGGGTTGGAGTGACAGATAGGTCATTTATATGAATGAGAAAGAGGGTTGGGGCCAAAACTGATCCTTGAGGTACACCAGCATTTATGGAATGAAATTGGGAATAAGTTCCAACTACCATGACCCGTATTTTTCTATTATGAAGGTAAGAAGAAGTTAGAGAAACCAGTGATGCAAGGCCATAGTGTGACATCTTAAGACAATATGGCCTGGTGCCATACTCTGTCAAACACTTTTGAAATGCCAAGTACTATTGTGTGTGTTTCACCATGTCGATCTATTGTTTCGTTAATCTGATGGGTAAGATGGCAAAGAATGTCTACAGTTGAACGTTCTTATCTAAATCCATACTGCCGATCATTGATTAATTTATTAATTTCTAGGTGCTTGCCTATGTGTTTGTTTAGTAGTGTCTCAAAAACTATACCAAGAAGAGAAGTTATAGCAATTGGTTTAGAGTTTGATGGATCAGAAGTGGCCCCCTTTTTAGGAACAGGATGGGTATTTGCTTCTTTCCAAGAGGCTGGAAAACTTGAGGTACAGAAGCATAAGTGGAAAAATTTTGCCTATGCAGGAGCCAACACTGGGGAGCAATTTCTACGTATTACTGAAGGAATTTCATCTGGACCAGTAGCTTTGTCTATTAAGATATTCTGTAATACAGCATGTATCTTGTGTGCTTTTTGAAAGGAGGTATTTGAGGAGAATCAAAATCAAGTACAGGAATATTGTGATTTTCCGTATTCAGGGTTGAGTTTGTTGAAAAAATAGCAACAAGAAGGTTGGCTTTTCCACATGGTTCACTTACAAGATTTCCACTGGGGGACTGTAACGGTGGAATGGATGAGGTGATAGTTAAGTTAGATTTGAATGAATTAAGGGTGGACCAGAATATTCTGTTATCATTTGGGTTGTTTAGTAGTTTGTTAGCTTGTCTATGAAGAAAGTTTGATATAGAAAGATTGATAATAGTTTTGGCATGGTTTCTGATATTTCTATAATAGTTAAAGGCTTCTTTAGTTTTGGTCCTTGTATATGTGTTATATGCTATTGTTTTATGTTCGGTTACTCTAGCACAATTGTGGTCAAACTATTTAGATGAATTACATCTTCTTCTGTAACTACGATGGGGAATGAATGTTTCCATGCCGACTTTAATGAAATCCTGTATGTGGGCCAATGTGGAATTTGCATCTTGAGAAAAAGGAGGTCCAAGGAACATCCATGAAAAAATTTTGGAGACCCTCCCAGTCTGCCCTGTTGTAGTGCCATTTAGTCACCACGACAGGTTCAGAGCAGAAGGGTGTGGTAGGTGTTGAACCGGTGGCTTGTATCAGACACTGATCCGAGGATCCGAGGGGGGGTTCTACTTCGACATTATAATTATCTGAACTGGCTGTAGGAAACAAGTCCAATAGATGGGGATTTTGACTGGGGTTGTCTGGTACACTGGTAGGATGACTGACTAACTGGGTGAGATTAAATGAGTCTCCAAATAGCTCACATTCAAGACCAGAGTCATAAGTTCTGGCTGAATAAGCGAGCCATTCAACATTAAGGACATCAAAATCACCCAGAATAGTAATTTCTGATGCAGTATTATGTAGAGGACACAGCTGTGAAGACAGTCAAAGAAACCGGGCTCTGGAGGGGCATTAGAGGAATGTTTAACACAACAGGAATACTTAATTTTACCAAAAGAATATAATCTGTAGATAGCACAGTTGAAATAAGATCAATTAAATTTAGTAATCTCCTCCAGGGCAATTTCTGATTTAGCAAGGCAAAATACTCCTCCTTTGGGTCTGAAATTTTGAATCAAGATATAACCAAGAAAATTAAATTTAGCTAAATCAGAGGTGGAGCTTACTTGAGTCACTGTCAAAAATAGCAGGTCTGGGGATTCAAACTGGAGGAAATTATGAAAAGAGCTGATGTTGATGTGAAGTCCCCTAATACTGCAGAAGAAAATTTTACTGCACTGACGAGCAGCTTTGGGGCGCCGCAACGATGAAGGTGGCACAGTCGCTTGATGACGACCGGGAGGGCCCTGTGCAGACGACCAAGCCCTGCTGGTGGTGGTCATCCGAGAAACCACCGCACTAACTGCCAGTACTGCAGCAGCCATGGTTCCTTTTATGGGGGAGGGGGGAAGCAGGGATGTGTTGTGGAATGTGTATGATATGTAATGACAAGATAGGTGTTTTATGGAGAGAGGATAGCTGGTTTAAGGCAATGTGATATAATGTGGATGTGTGCGTTGTGTAATGAGGGCAGCCTGATGCCCTCTGATGTGTGAGGCAGAAAGATGTGTAACCAACTACCATGGCCTAGGAGAGAAAATAGAATCCTGGCTATCCCGTTATCTTGGCGGTAGTACTTCCCTGGGCAGGGCTGCCTACCCCTACTACTCACAAAGTGGGCTGGCAGTCCTTCCTCCTACTTGGTATCAAGTCACTGGGTTATTCAAGTCAGCAGGGACAAAGTAGTGTGATGTATCCCTAAGGAAACGGGTCAGCAAGCAAACAGTCCTTCCTCCTACTTGGTATGTTTCACACCAGTCTGGGATTCAAGAATTCATCTGAGAGTAACCATGGTGTCTTGGAGACCCAACATCACGGAGTCTTACACCAGGAAGATGACACAGGAAGTTGTAACTCAGCCAGTTACCCACATGGGCAATGAGAGGGACGGACAAGAAAGACATGGAGAACCTACAACTGGCATCCATATTCCCAGCAGGCAGTCTAGGAAAAATGATGCCAAAGGCAAACCACAAACTCATATACAACAAGCAACACTAATATCTATATGGGTATGATGCAAGAACAACATGGTGGTAAAAACATATGAAAAGCCACCAGAAAATACAAATAACACATCTACAAAGGAAAAGAAATCACTGAAGGGACGACCAACAAAAATAAATAAGGAAGCATATTACATAAGCTGCATCAGTGAAGGCAAGTAGTCAGTCCTCAAAAGAACGAAAAGAAGGGGATTCAATTTGAAAGGCTGATCAAAGTAAATTCTGAAATGTCAGGCATGTCCTAACACAAGAAAATTTAACAAACTCACTTAACAATGGTTCTGAAAAAAACAAATTGAAAAATGAAAAACAAAGCAAAGGCACTGGGACTAGATGACAACACAAAGATAAATGAACAATGCTATGCACCTACAGTTTATGGCTGTGTTGGAATGCACAAAACCATCCCTGAGAAAGTTAATGGGAAGAAAGTATATGTCCTGCCAATGATTTTCCATCGAAAATTCTCTCCCCTGCTGAATGATTTAAAGGAAGCTTACCAAATTCTAGGCTGTGCTTTGGTAGTATATGGCACTACTCCCTGTGTGCCTATAAATAAAGGTTTTATTAGGTTTTACTCTAAAACCTGCCAATTTCACGCAATCCTTTTTCTGCTTACGACATTTCCCACTCTAAAACTGAACACCAGAAACACAAGCAGAATGAATGGAGGAAGGAAAAACAAAGGAAATAAAATAAAACAAGTCCATGTGCCTAAAGGCATCCTACATTCGTAAAATATTTATAACAACTGGATTTAAATAAATGTGGATTAAATGTTTGTGGGAAGCAACTCCCACGAAGTGAATTCCAGAGGGTAGTAGTTTGGGGGATAAATGAATTTTGATAAGCAGATGTTCTGCATTGCGAGGGAGAGAGTGTGAGTCATGGGCGCTCCCAGCTGCTCAAGCATTCTGGGAGAAAATATGAAGGGGAGACACAATTGAAGCATGTTCGTTGGAGCATTTACAGTAAAAATATCAGTAAAATAATGCTAAAGATGCAACATCTCCACGTACTGATAATGGAGGAAGGTCCTGCGTAAAGGCAGGATTACTGATTTATCTAATGGCTTTATTCTGAATTTCGTCCAACTGCCTCAATCCAACCTTTCCACAACCACTCCACAGAGGCGAATAGCATTCGATCTATGAATGCACATGACGTTTATATATTGTGGCCAACTGTTCGTTAGTGAAAAATTCACAAACTCTGTACTGAAATCCCAATTTTTTAGAAGCATTTTTAGCAAGGGATTTAACATAAGCTGTCCAGCTTAGGTTGGTGTTTAGTGACACCTAGGATATCAACTGTAGTGGATATAGGAATACTGACATCATTTAAAATTATGTGGAAGTCTGAGGAAGTCTTTCTGTCGGAGAAATTACTTTATTTAGTTTTCTGAGCATTAAAAGAGACCAGATTTGTTTGTCCCCATTGGTTAATTTTAGAAAGACCCTGGTTTAGAGAAATTGTTGTGTTTATTTGGTAATTTATAATATCCAATTGTGTAAAGGAGGTACTAAATGTGAAAGAACTACGAAGTGTTGAGTCATCAGCATAAGAGTGTATTGGGTTGTGAGTGACAGATAGGTCATTTATATGAATGAGAAAGAGGGTTGGAGTGACAGATAGGTCATTTATATGAATGAGAAAGAGGGTTGGGGCCAAAACTGATCCTTGAGGTACACCAGCATTTATGGAATGAAATTGGGAATAAGTTCCAACTACCATGACCCGTATTTTTCTATTATGAAGGTAAGAAGAAGTTAGAGAAACCAGTGATGCAAGGCCATAGTGTGACATCTTAAGACAATATGGCCTGGTGCCATACTCTGTCAAACACTTTTGAAATGCCAAGTACTATTGTGTGTGTTTTCACCATGTCGATCTATTGTTTCGTTAATCTGATGGGTAAGATGGCAAAGAATGTCTACAGTTGAACGTTCTTATCTAAATCCATACTGCCGATCATTGATTAATTTATTAATTTCTAGGTGCTTGCCTATGCGTTTGTTTAGTAGTGTCTCAAAAACTATACCGAGAAGAGAAGTTATAGCAATTGGTTTAGAGTTTGATGGATCAGAAGTGGCCCCCTTTTTAGGAACAGGATGGGTATTTGCTTCTTTCCAAGAGGCTGGAAAACTTGAGGTACAGAAGCATAAGTGGAAAAATTTTGCCTATGCAGGAGCCAACACTGGGGAGCAATTTCTACGTATTACTGAAGGAATTTCATCTGGACCAGTAGCTTTGTCTATTAAGATATTCTGTAATACAGCTTGTATCTTGTGTGCTTTTTGAAAGGAGGTATTTGAGGAGAATCAAAATCAAGTACAGGAATATTGTGATTTTCCGTATTCAGGGTTGAGTTTGTTGAAAAAATAGCAACAAGAAGGTTGGCTTTTCCACATGGTTCACTTACAAGATTTCCACTGGGGGACTGTAACGGTGGAATGGATGAGGTGATAGTTAAGTTAGATTTGAATGAATTAAGGGTGGACCAGAATATTCTGTTATCATTTGGGTTGTTTAGTAGTTTGTTAGCTTGTCTATGAAGAAAGTTTGATATAGAAAGATTGATAATAGTTTTGGCATGGTTTCTGATATTTCTATAATAGTTAAAGGCTTCTTTAGTTTTGGTCCTTGTATATGTGTTATAGGCTATTGTTTTATGTTCGGTTACTCTAGCACAATTGTGGTCAAACTAGTTAGATGAATTACATCTTCTTCTGTAACTACGATGGGGAATGAATGTTTCCATGCCGACTTTAATGAAATCCTGTATGTGGGCCAATGTGGAATTTGCATCTTGAGAAAAAGGAGGTCCAAGGAACATCCATGAAAAAATTTTGGAGACCCTCCCAGTCTGCCCTGTTGTAGTGCCATTTAGTCACCACGACAGGTTCAGAGCAGGAGGGTGTGGTAGGTGTTGAACCGGTGGCTTGTATCAGACACTGATCCGAGGATCCGAGGGGGGGCTCTACTTCGACATTATAATTATCTGAACTGGCTGTAGGAAACAAGTCCAATAGATGGGGATTTTGACTGGGGTTGTCTGGTACACTGGTAGGATGACTGACTAACTGGGTGAGATTAAATGAGTCTCCAAATAGCTCACATTCAAGACCAGAGTCATAAGTTCTGGCTGAATAAGCGAGCCATTCAACATTAAGGACATCAAAATCACCCAGAATAGTAATTTCTGATGCAGTATTATGTAGAGGACACAGCTGTGAAGACAGTCAAATAAACTGGGCTCTGGAGGGGCATTAGAGGAATGATAAACACAACAGGAATACTTAATTTTACCAAAAGAATGTAATTGGTAGATGGCATAGTTGAAATAAGACCAATTAAATTTAGTAATCTCCTCCAGGGCAATTTCTGATTTAGCAAGGCAAAATACTCCTCCTTTGGGTCTGAAATTTTGAATCAAGATATAACCAAGAAAATTAAATCTAGCTAAATCAGAGGTGCTTACTTGAGTCACTGTCAAAAATAGCAGGTCTGGGGATTCAAACTGGAGGAAATTATGAAAAGAGCTGATGTTGATGTGAAGTCCCCTAATACTGCAGAAGAAAATTTTACCGCACTGATGAGCAGTTTTGGGGCGCCGCAACGATGAAGGTGGCACAGTCGCTTGATGACGACCGGGAGGGCCCTATGCAGACGACCCAGCCCTGCCGGTGGTGGTCATCCGAGAAACCACCGCACTAACTGCCAGTACTGCAGCAGCCATGGTTCCTTTTATGGGGGAGGGGGGAAGCAGGGATGTGTTGTGGAATGTGTATGATATGTAATGACAAGATAGGTGTTTTATGGAGAGAGGATAGCTGGTTTAAGGCAATGTGATATAATGTGGATGTGTGCGTTGTGTAATGAGGGCAGCCTGATGCCCTCTGATGTGTGAGGCAGAAAGATGTGTAACCAACTACCATGGCCTAGGAGAGAAAATAGAATCCTGGCTATCCCGTTATCTTGGCGGTAGTACTTCCCTGGGCAGGGCTGCCTACCCCTACTACTCACAAAGTGGGCTGGCAGTCCTTCCTCCTACTTGGTATCAAGTCACTGGGTTATTCAAGTCAGCAGGGACAAAGTAGTGTGATGTATCCCTAAGGAAACGGGTCAGCAAGCAAACAGTCCTTCCTCCTACTTGGTATGTTTCACACCAGTCTGGGATTCAAGAATTCATCTGAGAGTAACCATGGTGTCTTGGAGACCCAACATCACGGAGTCTTACACCAGGGAGATGACACAGGAAGTTGTAACTCAGCCAGTTACCCACATGGGCAATGAGAGGGACGGACAAGAAAGACATGGAGAACCTACAACTGGCATCCATATTCCCAGCAGGCAGTCTAGGAAAAATGATGCCAAAGGCAAACCACAAACTCATATACAACAAGCAACACTAATATCTATATGGGTATGATGCAAGAACAACATGGTGGTAAAAACATATGAAAAGCCACCAGAAAATACAAATAACAAACTACAAAGGAAAAGAAATCACTCAAGGGACGACCAAGAAAAATAAATAAGGAAGCATATTACATAAGCTGCATCAGTGAAGGCAAGTAGTCAGTCCTGAAAAGAACGAAAACAAGGGGATTCAATTTGAAAGGCTGATCAAAGTAAATTCTGAAATGTCAGGCATGTCCTAACACAAGAAAATTTAACAAACTCACTTAACAATGGTTCTGAAAAAAACAAATTGAAAAATGAAAAACAAAGCAAAGGCACTGGGACTAGATGACAACACAAAGATAAATGAACAATGCTATGCACCTACAGTTTATGGCTGTGTTGGAATGCACAAAACCATCCCTGAGAAAGTTAATGGGAAGAAAGTATATGTCCTGCCAATGATTTTCCATCGAAAATTCTCTCCCCTGCTGAATGATTTAAAGGAAGCTTACCAAATTCTAGGCTGTGCTTTGGTAGTATATGGCACTACTCCCTGTGTGCCTATAAATAAAGGTTTTATTAGGTTTTACTCTAAAACCTGCCAATTTCACGCAATCCTTTTTCTGCTTACGACATTTCCCACTCTAAAACTGAACACCAGAAACACAAGCAGAATGAATGGAGGAAGGAAAAACAAAGGAAATAAAATAAAACAAGTCCATGTGCCTAAAGGCATCCTACATTCGTAAAATATTTATAACAACTGGATTTAAATAAATGTGGATTAAATGTTTGTGGGAAGCAACTCCCACGAAGTGAATTCCAGAGGGTAGTAGTTTGGGGGATAAATGAATTTTGATAAGCAGATGTTCTGCATTGCGAGGGAGAGAGTGTGAGTCATGGGCGCTCCCAGCTGCTCAAGCATTCTGGGAGAAAATATGAAGGGGAGACACAATTGAAGCATGTTCGTTGGAGCATTTACAGTAAAAATATCAGTAAAATAATGCTAAAGATGCAACATCTCCACGTACTGATAATGGAGGAAGGTCCTGCGTAAAGGCAGGATTACTGATTTATCTAATGGCTTTATTCTGAATTTCGTCCAACTGCCTCAATCCAACCTTTCCACAACCACTCCACAGAGGCGAATAGCATTCGATCTATGAATGCACATGACTTTTATATATTGTGGCCAACTGTTCGTTAGTGAAAAATTCACAAACTCTGTACTGAAATCCCAATCTTTTAGAAGCATTTTTAGCAAGGGATTTTAACATAAGCTGTCCAGCTTAGGTTGGTGTTTAGTGACACCTAGGATATCAACTGTAGTGGATATAGGAATACTGACATCATTTAAAATTATGTGGAAGTCTGAGGAAGTCTTTCTGTCGGAGAAATTACTTTATTTAGTTTTCTGAGCATTAAAAGAGACCAGATTTGTTTGTCCCCATTGGTTAATTTTAGAAAGACCCTGGTTTAGAGAAATTGTTGTGTTTATTTGGTAATTTATAATATCCAATTGTGTAAAGGAGGTACTAAATGTGAAAGAACTACGAAGTGTTGAGTCATCAGCATAAGAGTGTATTGGGTTGTGAGTGACAGATAGGTCATTTATATGAATGAGAAAGAGGGTTGGAGTGACAGATAGGTCATTTATATGAATGAGAAAGAGGGTTGGGGCCAAAACTGATCCTTGAGGTACACCAGCATTTATGGAATGAAATTGGGAATAAGTTCCAACTACCATGACCCGTATTTTTCTATTATGAAGGTAAGAAGAAGTTAGAGAAACCAGTGATGCAAGGCCATAGTGTGACATCTTAAGACAATATGGCCTGGTGCCATACTCTGTCAAACACTTTTGAAATGCCAAGTACTATTGTGTGTGTTTTCACCATGTCGATCTATTGTTTCGTTAATCTGATGGGTAAGATGGCAAAGAATGTCTACAGTTGAACGTTCTTATCTAAATCCATACTGCCGATCATTGATTAATTTATTAATTTCTAGGTGCTTGCCTATGTGTTTGTTTAGTAGTGTCTCAAAAACTATACCGAGAAGAGAAGTTATAGCAATTGGTTTAGAGTTTGATGGATCAGAAGTGGCCCCCTTTTTAGGAACAGGATGGGTATTTGCTTCTTTCCAAGAGGCTGGAAAACTTGAGGTACAGAAGCATAAGTGGAAAAATTTTGCCTATGCAGGAGCCAACACTGGGGAGCAATTTCTACGTATTACTGAAGGAATTTCATCTGGACCAGTAGCTTTGTCTATTAAGATATTCTGTAATACAGCTTGTATCTTGTGTGCTTTTTGAAAGGAGGTATTTGAGGAGAATCAAAATCAAGTACAGGAATATTGTGATTTTCCGTATTCAGGGTTGAGTTTGTTGAAAAAATAGCAACAAGAAGGTTGGCTTTTCCACATGGTTCACTTACAAGATTTCCACTGGGGGACTGTAACGGTGGAATGGATGAGGTGATAGTTAAGTTAGATTTGAATGAATTAAGGGTGGACCAGAATATTCTGTTATCATTTGGGTTGTTTAGTAGTTTGTTAGCTTGTCTATGAAGAAAGTTTGATATAGAAAGATTGATAATAGTTTTGGCATGGTTTCTGATATTTCTATAATAGTTAAAGGCTTCTTTAGTTTTGGTCCTTGTATATGTGTTATAGGCTATTGTTTTATGTTCGGTTACTCTAGCACAATTGTGGTCAAACTAGTTAGATGAATTACATCTTCTTCTGTAACTACGATGGGGAATGAATGTTTCCATGCCGACTTTAATGAAATCCTGTATGTGGGCCAATGTGGAATTTGCATCTTGAGAAAAAGGAGGTCCAAGGAACATCCATGAAAAAATTTTGGAGACCCTCCCAGTCTGCCCTGTTGTAGTGCCATTTAGTCACCACGACAGGTTCAGAGCAGGAGGGTGTGGTAGGTGTTGAACCGGTGGCTTGTATCAGACACTGATCCGAGGATCCGAGGGGGCTCTACTTCGACATTATAATTATCTGAACTGGCTGTAGGAAACAAGTCCAATAGATGGGGATTTTGACTGGGGTTGTCTGGTACACTGGTAGGATGACTGACTAACTGGGTGAGATTAAATGAGTCTCCAAATAGCTCACATTCAAGACCAGAGTCATAAGTTCTGGCTGAATAAGCGAGCCATGCAACATTAAGGACATCAAAATCACCCAGAATAGTAATTTCTGATGCAGTATTATGTAGATGACACAGCTGTGAAGACAGTCAAATAAACTGGGCTCTGGAGGGGCATTAGAGGAATGATAAACACAACAGGAATACTTAATTTTACCAAAAGAATGTAATTGGTAGATGGCAGAGTTGAAATAAGACCAATTAAATTTAGTAATCTCCTCCAGGGTAATTTCTGATTTAGGAAGGCAAAATACTCCTCCTTTGGGTCTGAAATTTTGAATCAAGATATAACCAAGAAAATTAAATCTAGCTAAATCAGAGGTGCTTACTTGAGTCACTGTCAAAAATAGCAGGTCTGGGGATTCAAACTGGAGGAAATTATGAAAAGAGCTGATGTTGATGTGAAGTCCCCTAATACTGCAGAAGAAAATTTTACCGCACTGATGAGCAGTTTTGGGGCGCCGCAACGATGAAGGTGGCACAGTCGCTTGATGACGACCGGGAGGGCCCTATGCAGACGACCCAGCCCTGCCGGTGGTGGTCATCCGAGAAACCACCGCACTAACTGCCAGTACTGCAGCAGCCATGGTTCCTTTTATGGGGGAGGGGGGAAGCAGGGATGTGTTGTGGAATGTGTATGATATGTAATGACAAGATAGGTGTTTTATGGAGAGAGGATAGCTGGTTTAAGGCAATGTGATATAATGTGGATGTGTGCATTGTGTAATGAGGGCAGCCTGATGCCCTCTGATGTGTGAGGCAGAAAGATGTGTAACCAACTACCATGGCCTAGGAGAGAAAATAGAATCCTGGCTATCCCGTTATCTTGGCGGTAGTACTTCCCTGGGCAGGGCTGCCTACCCCTACTACTCACAAAGTGGGCTGGCAGTCCTTCCTCCTACTTGGTATCAAGTCACTGGGTTATTCAAGTCAGCAGGGACAAAGTAGTGTGATGTATCCCTAAGGAAACGGGTCAGCAAGCAAACAGTCCTTCCTCCTACTTGGTATGTTTCACACCAGTCTGGGATTCAAGAATTCATCTGAGAGTAACCATGGTGTCTTGGAGACCCAACATCACGGAGTCTTACACCAGGAAGATGACACAGGAAGTTGTAACTCAGCCAGTTACCCACATGGGCAATGAGAGGGACGGACAAGAAAGACATGGAGAACCTACAACTGGCATCCATATTCCCAGCAGGCAGTCTAGGAAAAATGATGCCAAAGGCAAACCACAAACTCATATACAACAAGCAACACTAATATCTATATGGGTATGATGCAAGAACAACATGGTGGTAAAAACATATGAAAAGCCACCAGAAAATACAAATAACAAACTACAAAGGAAATGAAATCACTGAAGGGACGACCAACAAAAATAAATAAGGAAGCATATTACATAAGCTGCATCAGTGAAGGCAAGTAGTCAGTCCTCAAAAGAACGAAAAGAAGGGGATTCAATTTGAAAGGCTGATCAAAGTAAATTCTGAAATGTCAGGCATGTCCTAACACAAGAAAATTTAACAAACTCACTTAACAATGGTTCTGAAAAAAACAAATTGAAAAATGAAAAACAAAGCAAAGGCACTGGGACTAGATGACAACACAAAGATAAATGAACAATGCTATGCACCTACAGTTTATGGCTGTGTTGGAATGCACAAAACCATCCCTGAGAAAGTTAATGGGAAGAAAGTATATGTCCTGCCAATGATTTTCCATCGAAAATTCTCTCCCCTGCTGAATGATTTAAAGGAAGCTTACCAAATTCTAGGCTGTGCTTTGGTAGTATATGGCACTACTCCCTGTGTGCCTATAAATAAAGGTTTTATTAGGTTTTACTCTAAAACCTGCCAATTTCACGCAATCCTTTTTCTGCTTACGACATTTCCCACTCTAAAACTGAACACCAGAAACACAAGCAGAATGAATGGAGGAAGGAAAAACAAAGGAAATAAAATAAAACAAGTCCATGTGCCTAAAGGCATCCTACATTCGTAAAATATTTATAACAACTGGATTTAAATAAATGTGGATTAAATGTTTGTGGGAAGCAACTCCCACGAAGTGAATTCCAGAGGGTAGTAGTTTGGGGGATAAATGAATTTTGATAAGCAGATGTTCTGCATTGCGAGGGAGAGAGTGTGAGTCATGGGCGCTCCCAGCTGCTCAAGCATTCTGGGAGAAAATATGAAGGGGAGACACAATTGAAGCATGTTCGTTGGAGCATTTACAGTAAAAATATCAGTAAAATAATGCTAAAGATGCAACATCTCCACGTACTGATAATGGAGGAAGGTCCTGCGTAAAGGCAGGATTACTGATTTATCTAATGGCTTTATTCTGAATTTCGTCCAACTGCCTCAATCCAACCTTTCCACAACCACTCCACAGAGGCGAATAGCATTCGATCTATGAATGCACATGACTTTTATATATTGTGGCCAACTGTTCGTTAGTGAAAAATTCACAAACTCTGTACTGAAATCCCAATTTTTTAGAAGCATTTTTAGCAAGGGATTTTAACATAAGCTGTCCAGCTTAGGTTGGTGTTTAGTGACACCTAGGATATCAACTGTAGTGGATATAGGAATACTGACATCATTTAAAATTATGTGGAAGTCTGAGGAAGTCTTTCTGTCGGAGAAATTACTTTATTTAGTTTTCTGAGCATTAAAAGAGACCAGATTTGTTTGTCCCCATTGGTTAATTTTAGAAAGACCCTGGTTTAGAGAAATTGTTGTGTTTATTTGGTAATTTATAATATCCAATTGTGTAAAGGAGGTACTAAATGTGAAAGAACTACGAAGTGTTGAGTCATCAGCATAAGAGTGTATTGGGTTGTGAGTGACAGATAGGTCATTTATATGAATGAGAAAGAGGGTTGGAGTGACAGATAGGTCATTTATATGAATGAGAAAGAGGGTTGGGGCCAAAACTGATCCTTGAGGTACACCAGCATTTATGGAATGAAATTGGGAATAAGTTCCAACTACCATGACCCGTATTTTTCTATTATGAAGGTAAGAAGAAGTTAGAGAAACCAGTGATGCAAGGCCATAGTGTGACATCTTAAGACAATATGGCCTGGTGCCATACTCTGTCAAACACTTTTGAAATGCCAAGTACTATTGTGTGTGTTTCACCATGTCGATCTATTGTTTCGTTAATCTGATGGGTAAGATGGCAAAGAATGTCTACAGTTGAACGTTCTTATCTAAATCCATACTGCCGATCATTGATTAATTTATTAATTTCTAGGTGCTTGCCTATGTGTTTGTTTAGTAGTGTCTCAAAAACTATACCGAGAAGAGAAGTTATAGCAATTGGTTTAGAGTTTGATGGATCAGAAGTGGCCCCCTTTTTAGGAACAGGATGGGTATTTGCTTCTTTCCAAGAGGCTGGAAAACTTGAGGTACAGAAGCATAAGTGGAAAAATTTTGCCTATGCAGGAGCCAACACTGGGGAGCAATTTCTACGTATTACTGAAGGAATTTCATCTGGACCAGTAGCTTTGTCTATTAAGATATTCTGTAATACAGCTTGTATCTTGTGTGCTTTTTGAAAGGAGGTATTTGAGGAGAATCAAAATCAAGTACAGGAATATTGTGATTTTCCGTATTCAGGGTTGAGTTTGTTGAAAAAATAGCAACAAGAAGGTTGGCTTTTCCACATGGTTCACTTACAAGATTTCCACTGGGGGACTGTAACGGTGGAATGGATGAGGTGATAGTTAAGTTAGATTTGAATGAATTAAGGGTGGACCAGAATATTCTGTTATCATTTGGGTTGTTTAGTAGTTTGTTAGCTTGTCTATGAAGAAAGTTTGATATAGAAAGATTGATAATAGTTTTGGCATGGTTTCTGATATTTCTATAATAGTTAAAGGCTTCTTTAGTTTTGGTCCTTGTATATGTGTTATAGGCTATTGTTTTATGTTCGGTTACTCTAGCACAATTGTGGTCAAACTAGTTAGATGAATTACATCTTCTTCTGTAACTACGATGGGGAATGAATGTTTCCATGCCGACTTTAATGAAATCCTGTATGTGGGCCAATGTGGAATTTGCATCTTGAGAAAAAGGAGGTCCAAGGAACATCCATGAAAAAATTTTGGAGACCCTCCCAGTCTGCCCTGTTGTAGTGCCATTTAGTCACCACGACAGGTTCAGAGCAGGAGGGTGTGGTAGGTGTTGAACCGGTGGCTTGTATCAGACACTGATCCGAGGATCCGAGGGGGGCTCTACTTCGACATTATAATTATCTGAACTGGCTGTAGGAAACAAGTCCAATAGATGGGGATTTTGACTGGGGTTGTCTGGTACACTGGTAGGATGACTGACTAACTGGGTGAGATTAAATGAGTCTCCAAATAGCTCACATTCAAGACCAGAGTCATAAGTTCTGGCTGAATAAGCGAGCCATGCAACATTAAGGACATCAAAATCACCCAGAATAGTAATTTCTGATGCAGTATTATGTAGATGACACAGCTGTGAAGACAGTCAAATAAACTGGGCTCTGGAGGGGCATTAGAGGAATGATAAACACAACAGGAATACTTAATTTTACCAAAAGAATGTAATTGGTAGATGGCAGAGTTGAAATAAGACCAATTAAATTTAGTAATCTCCTCCAGGGTAATTTCTGATTTAGGAAGGCAAAATACTCCTCCTTTGGGTCTGAAATTTTGAATCAAGATATAACCAAGAAAATTAAATCTAGCTAAATCAGAGGTGCTTACTTGAGTCACTGTCAAAAATAGCAGGTCTGGGGATTCAAACTGGAGGAAATTATGAAAAGAGCTGATGTTGATGTGAAGTCCCCTAATACTGCAGAAGAAAATTTTACCGCACTGATGAGCAGTTTTGGGGCGCCGCAACGATGAAGGTGGCACAGTCGCTTGATGACGACCGGGAGGGCCCTATGCAGACGACCCAGCCCTGCTGGTGGTGGTCATCCGAGAAACCACCGCACTAACTGCCAGTACTGCAGCAGCCATGGTTCCTTTTATGGGGGAGGGGGGAAGCAGGGATGTGTTGTGGAATGTGTATGATATGTAATGACAAGATAGGTGTTTTATGGAGAGAGGATAGCTGGTTTAAGGCAATGTGATATAATGTGGATGTGTGCGTTGTGTAATGAGGGCAGCCTGATGCCCTCTGATGTGTGAGGCAGAAAGATGTGTAACCAGCTACCATGGCCTAGGAGAGAAAATAGAATCCTGGCTATCCCGTTATCTTGGCGGTAGTACTTCCCTGGGCAGGGCTGCCTACCCCTACTACTCACAAAGTGGGCTGGCAGTCCTTCCTCCTACTTGGTATCAAGTCACTGGGTTATTCAAGTCAGCAGGGACAAAGTAGTGTGATGTATCCCTAAGGAAACGGGTCAGCAAGCAAACAGTCCTTCCTCCTACTTGGTATGTTTCACACCAGTCTGGGATTCAAGAATTCATCTGAGAGTAACCATGGTGTCTTGGAGACCCAACATCACGGAGTCTTACACCAGGAAGATGACACAGGAAGTTGTAACTCAGCCAGTTACCCACATGGGCAATGAGAGGGACGGACAAGAAAGACATGGAGAACCTACAACTGGCATCCATATTCCCAGCAGGCAGTCTAGGAAAAATGATGCCAAAGGCAAACCACAAACTCATATACAACAAGCAACACTAATATCTATATGGGTATGATGCAAGAACAACATGGTGGTAAAAACATATGAAAAGCCACCAGAAAATACAAATAAACCACAAAGGAAAAGAAATCACTGAAGGGACGACCAACAAAAATAAATAAGGAAGCATATTACATAAGCTGCATCAGTGAAGGCAAGTAGTCAGTCCTCAAAAGAACGAAAAGAAGGGGATTCAATTTGAAAGGCTGATCAAAGTAAATTCTGAAATGTCAGGCATGTCCTAACACAAGAAAATTTAACAAACTCACTTAACAATGGTTCTGAAAAAAACAAATTGAAAAATGAAAAACAAAGCAAAGGCACTGGGACTAGATGACAACACAAAGATAAATGAACAATGCTATGCACCTACAGTTTATGGCTGTGTTGGAATGCACAAAACCATCCCTGAGAAAGTTAATGGGAAGAAAGTATATGTCCTGCCAATGATTTTCCATCGAAAATTCTCTCCCCTGCTGAATGATTTAAAGGAAGCTTACCAAATTCTAGGCTGTGCTTTGGTAGTATATGGCACTACTCCCTGTGTGCCTATAAATAAAGGTTTTATTAGGTTTTACTCTAAAACCTGCCAATTTCACGCAATCCTTTTTCTGCTTACGACATTTCCCACTCTAAAACTGAACACCAGAAACACAAGCAGAATGAATGGAGGAAGGAAAAACAAAGGAAATAAAATAAAACAAGTCCATGTGCCTAAAGGCATCCTACATTCGTAAAATATTTATAACAACTGGATTTAAATAAATGTGGATTAAATGTTTGTGGGAAGCAACTCCCACGAAGTGAATTCCAGAGGGTAGTAGTTTGGGGGATAAATGAATTTTGATAAGCAGATGTTCTGCATTGCGAGGGAGAGAGTGTGAGTCATGGGCGCTCCCAGCTGCTCAAGCATTCTGGGAGAAAATATGAAGGGGAGACACAATTGAAGCATGTTCGTTGGAGCATTTACAGTAAAAATATCAGTAAAATAATGCTAAAGATGCAACATCTCCACGTACTGATAATGGAGGAAGGTCCTGCGTAAAGGCAGGATTACTGATTTATCTAATGGCTTTATTCTGAATTTCGTCCAACTGCCTCAATCCAACCTTTCCACAACCACTCCACAGAGGCGAATAGCATTCGATCTATGAATGCACATGACTTTTATATATTGTGGCCAACTGTTCGTTAGTGAAAAATTCACAAACTCTGTACTGAAATCCCAATTTTTTAGAAGCATTTTTAGCAAGGGATTTTAACATAAGCTGTCCAGCTTAGGTTGGTGTTTAGTGACACCTAGGATATCAACTGTAGTGGATATAGGAATACTGACATCATTTAAAATTATGTGGAAGTCTGAGGAAGTCTTTCTGTCGGAGAAATTACTTTATTTAGTTTTCTGAGCATTAAAAGAGACCAGATTTGTTTGTCCCCATTGGTTAATTTTAGAAAGACCCTGGTTTAGAGAAATTGTTGTGTTTATTTGGTAATTTATAATATCCAATTGTGTAAAGGAGGTACTAAATGTGAAAGAACTACGAAGTGTTGAGTCATCAGCATAAGAGTGTATTGGGTTGTGAGTGACAGATAGGTCATTTATATGAATGAGAAAGAGGGTTGGAGTGACAGATAGGTCATTTATATGAATGAGAAAGAGGGTTGGGGCCAAAACTGATCCTTGAGGTACACCAGCATTTATGGAATGAAATTGGGAATAAGTTCCAACTACCATGACCCGTATTTTTCTATTATGAAGGTAAGAAGAAGTTAGAGAAACCAGTGATGCAAGGCCATAGTGTGACATCTTAAGACAATATGGCCTGGTGCCATACTCTGTCAAACACTTTTGAAATGCCAAGTACTATTGTGTGTGTTTCACCATGTCGATCTATTGTTTCGTTAATCTGATGGGTAAGATGGCAAAGAATGTCTACAGTTGAACGTTCTTATCTAAATCCATACTGCCGATCATTGATTAATTTATTAATTTCTAGGTGCTTGCCTATGTGTTTGTTTAGTAGTGTCTCAAAAACTATACCGAGAAGAGAAGTTATAGCAATTGGTTTAGAGTTTGATGGATCAGAAGTGGCCCCCTTTTTAGGAACAGGATGGGTATTTGCTTCTTTCCAAGAGGCTGGAAAACTTGAGGTACAGAAGCATAAGTGGAAAAATTTTGCCTATGCAGGAGCCAACACTGGGGAGCAATTTCTACGTATTACTGAAGGAATTTCATCTGGACCAGTAGCTTTGTCTATTAAGATATTCTGTAATACAGCTTGTATCTTGTGTGCTTTTTGAAAGGAGGTATTTGAGGAGAATCAAAATCAAGTACAGGAATATTGTGATTTTCCGTATTCAGGGTTGAGTTTGTTGAAAAAATAGCAACAAGAAGGTTGGCTTTTCCACATGGTTCACTTACAAGATTTCCACTGGGGGACTGTAACGGTGGAATGGATGAGGTGATAGTTAAGTTAGATTTGAATGAATTAAGGGTGGACCAGAATATTCTGTTATCATTTGGGTTGTTTAGTAGTTTGTTAGCTTGTCTATGAAGAAAGTTTGATATAGAAAGATTGATAATAGTTTTGGCATGGTTTCTGATATTTCTATAATAGTTAAAGGCTTCTTTAGTTTTGGTCCTTGTATATGTGTTATAGGCTATTGTTTTATGTTCGGTTACTCTAGCACAATTGTGGTCAAACTAGTTAGATGAATTACATCTTCTTCTGTAACTACGATGGGGAATGAATGTTTCCATGCCGACTTTAATGAAATCCTGTATGTGGGCCAATGTGGAATTTGCATCTTGAGAAAAAGGAGGTCCAAGGAACATCCATGAAAAAATTTTGGAGACCCTCCCAGTCTGCCCTGTTGTAGTGCCATTTAGTCACCACGACAGGTTCAGAGCAGGAGGGTGTGGTAGGTGTTGAACCGGTGGCTTGTATCAGACACTGATCCGAGGATCCGAGGGGGGGCTCTACTTCGACATTATAATTATCTGAACTGGCTGTAGGAAACAAGTCCAATAGATGGGGATTTTGACTGGGGTTGTCTGGTACACTGGTAGGATGACTGACTAACTGGGTGAGATTAAATGAGTCTCCAAATAGCTCACATTCAAGACCAGAGTCATAAGTTCTGGCTGAATAAGCGAGCCATGCAACATTAAGGACATCAAAATCACCCAGAATAGTAATTTCTGATGCAGTATTATGTAGATGACACAGCTGTGAAGACAGTCAAATAAACTGGGCTCTGGAGGGGCATTAGAGGAATGATAAACACAACAGGAATACTTAATTTTACCAAAAGAATGTAATTGGTAGATGGCAGAGTTGAAATAAGACCAATTAAATTTAGTAATCTCCTCCAGGGTAATTTCTGATTTAGGAAGGCAAAATACTCCTCCTTTGGGTCTGAAATTTTGAATCAAGATATAACCAAGAAAATTAAATCTAGCTAAATCAGAGGTGCTTACTTGAGTCACTGTCAAAAATAGCAGGTCTGGGGATTCAAACTGGAGGAAATTATGAAAAGAGCTGATGTTGATGTGAAGTCACCTAATACTGCAGAAGAAAATTTTACCGCACTGATGAGCAGTTTTGGGGCGCCGCAACGATGAAGGTGGCACAGTCGCTTGATGACGACCGGGAGGGCCCTATGCAGACGACCCAGCCCTGCCGGTGGTGGTCATCCGAGAAACCACCGCACTAACTGCCAGTACTGCAGCAGCCATGGTTCCTTTTATGGGGGAGGGGGGAAGCAGGGATGTGTTGTGGAATGTGTATGATATGTAATGACAAGATAGGTGTTTTATGGAGAGAGGATAGCTGGTTTAAGGCAATGTGATATAATGTGGATGTGTGCATTGTGTAATGAGGGCAGCCTGATGCCCTCTGATGTGTGAGGCAGAAAGATGTGTAACCAGCTACCATGGCCTAGGAGAGAAAATAGAATCCTGGCTATCCCGTTATCTTGGCGGTAGTACTTCCCTGGGCAGGGCTGCCTACCCCTACTACTCACAAAGTGGGCTGGCAGTCCTTCCTCCTACTTGGTATCAAGTCACTGGGTTATTCAAGTCAGCAGGGACAAAGTAGTGTGATGTATCCCTAAGGAAACGGGTCAGCAAGCAAACAGTCCTTCCTCCTACTTGGTATGTTTCACACCAGTCTGGGATTCAAGAATTCATCTGAGAGTAACCATGGTGTCTTGGAGACCCAACATCACGGAGTCTTACACCAGGAAGATGACACAGGAAGTTGTAACTCAGCCAGTTACCCACATGGGCAATGAGAGGGACGGACAAGAAAGACATGGAGAACCTACAACTGGCATCCATATTCCCAGCAGGCAGTCTAGGAAAAATGATGCCAAAGGCAAACCACAAACTCATATACAACAAGCAACACTAATATCTATATGGGTATGATGCAAGAACAACATGGTGGTAAAAACATATGAAAAGCCACCAGAAAATACAAATAACAAACTACAAAGGAAATGAAGTCACTGAAGGGACGACCAACAAAAATAAATAAGGAAGCATATTACATGAGCTGCATCAGTGAAGGCAAGTAGTCAATCCTCAAAAGAACAAAAAAAAAGGGGATTCAATTTGAAAGGCTGATCAAAGTAAATTCTGAAATGTCAGGCATGTCCTAACACAAGAAAATTTAACAAACTCACTTAACAATGGTTCTGAAAAAAACAAATTGAAAAATGAAAAACAAAGCAAAGGCACTGGGACTAGATGACAACACAAAGATAAATGAACAATGCTATGCACCTACAGTTTATGGCTGTGTTGGAATGCACAAAACCATCCCTGAGAAAGTTAATGGGAAGAAAGTATATGTCCTGCCAATGATTTTCCACTGAAAATTCTCTCCCCTGCTGAATGATTTAAAATAAAGGAAGCTTACCAAATTCTAGGCTGTGCTTTGGTAGTATATGGCACTACTCCCTGTGTGCCTATAAATAAAGGTTTTATTAGGTTTTACTCTAAAACGTGCCAATTTCACGCAATCCTTTTTCTGCTTACGACATTTCCCACTCTAAATCTGAACACCAGAAACACAAGCAACTAACAGCCTTTATTCATGAATACACTTGCACAACTGAGGTCAGGGAAGGTAATACCAGCTCAAGCAGCATTACAGACTCTTCAGGTTTACAAAGTCTTACTACAGATGTTTATGAGGCTGACTTACAACACAGCTGAGTGGGAAGATTATCTTCATTTTGAACAAATGTTCAAATGAACTTTTCCTTCTCATGTTTTGTAACACTACAGAAAGCCTAGATTTCACCCTGCAAGAAAATTTTCTTTAATTATGAACCCACATCTACAGGTAAACTAGGGATGAACAGATTCAGAGGCAGCTGACATACAAGTTGCACTTGTATGTCTAGCTTACATGGATGCTATGATGAGTGGGAATGTTAACTCTAAGGGTATTCTAAGTGCCTGGGTGTAGCAGTCAGCCAACATCAATGTGATTCTGACCAGAATAATTAGGAGACTGGGAACCCTAACCTGGACACTGTGCAGAAACACAGCACTGCAGGCATTAAATTCCCTTAGCTAGTAAATGGACAGAAAATACAATACAGTACCTGCTGGTCCAATGGCATGACACTCCTGGCCTATCTGCAATATTCCTTCCTCAATGGTCCCCTGTTCACCAAATGGATGATTTTCACAGGCCTGTGTATAAAAAGTAAGGTTACTGTGCCATACAGTAATTCACTTATGTGTTGCATTTTATGCTATAAATCTCCACTGCAAGCTACCTGAAATGCTGATATATCAGTTTTTCCCAAATCACAGTACCAGTTGTTGCTATGTCAAAAGTTGTACTATTTCAAGCACATCCCTGATCAATATGGATGAATGACTGTACATTCAGTGTTTACCAAGTATATCTCCCTTTCATTCTAATGTCAGATGACTAACCCACTGTTCATGCAAGACAGCTTAAAATTACCATCAAGGCTATCAGAACACATCACCATTCCATCACACCACTTCAAGCCACCTTCCCTCATACACTCCTCCAATACCACAAGGCTAGCACAACACATCACCATTCCATCACACCACTTCAAGCCACCTTCCCTCACACACTCCTCCGATACTACAAGGCTATTACAACACATCACCATTTCATCATGCGTCTTCAAGACACCTTCCATCATACACTCCTCCAATACCACCAAAGCTATCACATTACATCACCATTCCAACACACCACTCCAAGCCACCTTCCTTCATACACTCCTCCATGGTAACCTTTCACTTCATTCTTGTCTTTCTCCCCTTAGTCTTCCTTTAACATCATCTTTTTACACTTCTTGTTAACACTTCTTTCCTCATGCATTACATACACCCATAGCTACAACTTGAACATATTAGCAACAGTATAGCATTAATGGTAAAATTAAAAGTATGCATGACATCTGAAGGCAACATCACATCATGTTTTAAAAGCAAAGTTTCATGAACTATTCAGACAGAAGAATTATACTCACAAATGGAAAGAAAAAAATATTGGGGAGATAATAAGTTTTGGCCTGACTTGCAGTCTCTTCAGGTGCAATGACAGACTTTAAGGAGCTGAATGTGTTTGTCTCCCAAAACAACCTTCTAACTGCTCGTATAATTCTTTCAGTATCATATCTGCACTGGACTGATTATACCATACAACTGTGAGGAGGAAACATGTCCTACATAGTACATCGTCTTAGCCCTTACCAGGGTCTAAGCCAGTGATATAAATCTGGGGAAGAAACCAACAACCATACCCACATAAGTGCCTCTTAAGGCCGCTGACAGATACATCTTCACGTGGTGGCACCAACATGAGTTGAACATGTCCCTCAACTCCCTTTCTATCCCTTGACAGGAGGATGGCAGACTGCAAGAGAAAGGCAACGTCAGTCCAGTCCACCAGCAATGTCAGTCCAGTCCACCACAGTCATATTCACATGAGTCATGGGCAACAACAACAAGTTCTTTGGGCCTGATGCTAGGCAACCAGTTCATGAGATCTGAGAGTAAACATTCAACTACCGGTACTTGCAGTCCTTACAATAAATTACAAAGAACAAAAAATACTGTGAGAGTTTAAATGCAGTGACATTATCCAATGCACAGAATTTTAGTAATTTATTTAGCATATGCTTGCTGATTTTAATCATCCTCATCTTGTCCTGGACTGCATTCACAATACCCTAACAAGCTATCATCATCACTGGTGAATGCACGACTTGCCTTCTGTTTGGCAGTCACAATTGTTCTACAATCAGTCCACATGCCAGCAAAGGAATCATGTCAGGAGATGAAAAAATACAAGGACAATGCTGTGTCATCATAACATTAACAAACTTTTGTCACAAATGGAAATTCACTCACCCTACTTAGGGCTTGTTTAATCAGATTCTCTGGGCGATAATTTGTTTCATTTGTGACAAGTTTACCACAGAATGAAAGCATTATATCAGCAAAGGAGATAAGAAAAACAAAGTTATTGTCGGCATCAAGTAAAGGAATTCCCAGTATTTTTCAGACATGACAACACTCTTGCAGAAGGTAGTCTTGGGTACATAACAGAATCCACAATGGTGTTGTCATTTACTATAAAGCAGAAATTATTGTAAGCCAGCACCATACACAGCATTTAGTATTTTGGTTGGTTTTGTTTCCACAGCAGACAATGTTAATATAGTGATCTCTTCCTCACCCTAGCCTAACAAGCACCACTTCCCTTATAAGCTAGTAAAAATATAATGATCAGTGTGGGTGAACAAAGCCCTGGTCTCTCATTTTGTACACACAGCAGGACTGACAAAGCATGGTTCTGATTTCTCTTCAGGCTTGCGCCTGGGAAAGAATTCCCAATCACGCACTCTCTCTAGGCACCCAATTAGATTCCAAATACATTTGATCCCAATTCACTAATCCCAAGTGACGAACAGGGAAGGTTTAATTGTGGATGTGGATGTGCGGATCAAATATTTCCAGTGAGGTAAACAATGCAAGTGAGATGGAATCTACACTCTCTATGGCATTACTCGACCGGGAATAACAGTAAGGCAGGGTGAGTATGGTGAACTGGACAATTATGATATAATGTGTTGCATGAATGGAAAGAAGCTGAATGATGTAAATTTTCATTTTTTTATGAAGGTATCAAAGCATGGGCAAAAGTAGGTGGCTGTTTTGGTGAGTGATTGATATCAGTACTGGAGCGAGTAATATCACCACAGCCGTCCAACGTGTGTGAAAAATGTTAGGAATGGGGCTAAAACCTGCATCACAAAGAGAGTGATGGAACTGATAGTGAACAGTGATGAGGAAATTAATACAAAGGATATTGAGGTGTAACATGCAGCATAAATTGCTATAGAAACAGTGTTACCTAATCTCCATTGCTGCTCTTAGTATGTTATTTATATATATCGTATAACAATTGACAAAGTTTGCACAGATAACATAAAAAAGGATATTGAGGTGTAACATGTAGAATAAGATGTTATGGAAGAAGTGTTATCCCCATTGCTTTGGAAATTTCAGTCTCTCCCTTGTCCTCGAACAGCATCCTACTCTTGGAGATCTTAGACTCTTCCCTTGGGCTCTATGACTTACTGTTGGCTTCACACTGCTAAGATATTTGGCACTGTGGGCACTGCACTAGTGAGATATTTGGCATTGTTGGCACTGTGGGCACTGCACTGGTGAGATATTTGGCATTGTTGGCACTGTTGGCATTGCACTGGTGAGATATTTGGCATTGTTGGCATTGCAATGGTAAGATATTTGGCATTGTTGGCATTGCAATGGTAAGATATTTGGCATTGTTGGCATTGCAATGGTAAGATATTTGGCATTGTTGGCATTGCAATGGTGAGATATTTGGCATTGTTGGCATTGCAATGGTGAGATATTTGGCATTGTTGGCATTGCAATGGTAAGATATTTGGCATTGTTGGCATTGCAATGGTAAGATATTTGGCACTGTTGGCATTGCAATGGTAAGATATTTGGCATTGTTGGCATTGCAATGGTAAGATATTTGGCACTGTTGGCATTGCAATGGTAAGATATTTGGCATTGTTGGCATTGCAATGGTAAGATATTTGGCATTGTTGGCACTGCACTGGTGAGATATTTGGCATTGTTGGCATTGCACTGGTGAGATATTTGGCATTGTTGGCACTGCACTGGTGAGATATTTGGCATTGTTGGCACTGCACTGGTGAGATATTTGGCATTGTTGGCATTGCACTGGTGAGATATTTGGCATTGTTGGCATTGCACTGGTGAGATATTTGGCATTGTTGGCATTGCACTGGTGAGATATTTGGCATTGTTGGCATTGCACTGGTGAGATATTTGGCATTGTTGGCATTGCACTGGTGAGATATTTGGCATTGTTGGCATTGCACTGGTGAGATATTTGGCATTGTTGGCATTGCACTGGTAAGATATTTGGCATTGTTGGAATTGCACTGGTAAGATATTTGGCATTGTTGGCATTGCACTGGTGAGATATTTGGCATTGTTTCCATTGCACTGTTGAGATGTTCAGCATTTTTGGCCTCACACTGGTGAGACAATGGATGTTAAGTTTGTATTCTACAGTAGGTAACATGGAAGGTTACATAGCACTTCTTCATCAGCAGTTTATTTTGTGTATTACACCTCGATATTCCATTATGTTGGAATGTACTAGGGAGGAAGGAAAGAATAATCCCCCAAGCTAAACCTCGATAGATCATATAGTCCTGCTAGAGTGACAGGACAGCGCCACCCCTCCCAGCAAGGCAGCTACCTGGGTAAGGTGCGAGCACTCAACCTCGCAGTCTAGAGTCGAGCGCTCTACCGGTTAGCTGCACTGCTCCCCGTGTACTAGGGAGGGAACCCACCATCCACTCACTTGATGTAACACTGCCTGTAGGTGACTTTAAACTGAGTGATAAATAGTTTGCTGTAAACCCATGACAACAAACTTCTATGCCAGATGGTAACCATATAATCAGATGTTGCTTGGTGGTATAGCGGGTTAAGGCACGTCATTGATGGGCCCCATGAGAGTTTACATAATGCCATTGAGGCTGGCAGTAGTAGTATGTGAATGAGGCTGGTTATACTTTTGGGAATGGGTAGTGTAGCCATGGGCCTCTATGCTACTAATAAGGCAAAAAAAGGTGTGGGTGATAGATAAAAATGAAAGAAAATTAGCTAAATAAAATAAAGGCCATTTATATGAACTTCTAATAATTATTTACTAATGCAACCTGCTGTCTTCAGTCACATGGTGGGGAGGGATGCCTTCATGTGGTGGCACTGACATAAGAGTGACTCCTCTGCCTAGTTATACAGATATCCCTTAACTCCCTTCCTTTCCCTCTACAAGGGGATGATGAACTGCATGATGAGGCCAACTTCAACCTGCAGTCCACTGGGATCACATGTAGATGAGCTTTGGGTTGCAACTACTACTACTACAAATAATAACTTGGCCTAGAATTGCCATCTCTCCACCTTGAATGCTGAGTTGTAACAATAGTTTAACAGTATGACATTATGCTAGTCACAAAGCAGTGCAGACTCTTTCCTCCTTTTCAGCTAACATGTGTAAGGATGGACTGGCATACTCTGTATGTCGCTACAATACTGGTACAGTAGTTGGTGTATTTTCATCTGATGGAACTGGACCACTGATAGTTTGAATACTATGTTATGGTTGTATGAAATTTGATAAGCTTTACTTGTGAAGTAGGAATGAATCTCCTTGGTTACTAGTCATTTTGTTTTCATCTGATGGAACTGGACCACTGACAGTTTGAACACTGTGTTATGGTTGTATGAAATTTGATAAGCTTTGCTTGTGAAGTAGGAATGAATTTCCTTGGTTACTAGTCATTTTGTTTTCATCTGATGGAACTGGACCACTGACAGTTTGAAAACTGTGTTATGGTTGTATGAAATGTTATAAGCTTTAGCTGTGAAGCAGGAATGAATCATCTTGGTCACTAACCATTTTGTTTTCATCTGATGAAACTCAGATGCTGATACAACTTGAATACAAAGGTGGCATGAAATGCAGTGAGCTTTAATTGTGAGGTAGGAAAGTCTCCATGCTTACTATCACCAGTTTCTTTTCATCTGATGGAACTGGGCCAGTCACACAAGTAGATTAATAAGTTATGTGGCATGAAATTCAATGAGCTTTAATTGTGAGGTAGAAAAGTCTCCTTCCTTACTATCACCAGTTTCTTTTCATCTGATGGAACTGGGTCAGTCACACAAGTATATTAATAAGTTATGTAGCATGAAATGCTATGAGGTTTAGTTGTGAGGTAGAAATGATTCTTCTTGGTTACCATAGTAGATTTGTGTTCATCTACCACAGCTATATTTATTCAGTGGTAAAATGAAAGCATAAGGAGTAAATATATTGCCTATATACTTGTATTATCCTATATATTGCACTGACAGTATATCACACAGTTATATATTCCCAATACATTGTACAGAAATGTATGACACTTAAAAAAAATATCATTGCCCTTCTTGTGATTTACATTTTGATACAAGATGAGTTTTTATATTATTGACTTCCTATGTGTTTTGTTATAATACCCACACTCCATTTTGTTTAACCCCTTCAGTCTGATTATTATTATTATTATTATTATTTTCTTTTGTTACTGTCAGCTACCGCCATACTCTTTTGTTCAGTTTGAGAGCTTTCCTGTAGTTAAAAAGATAATCAAAGCTATATGTAAGATTTCTAGTTTGAAAAGTAATTTAATAATACTGTACAGTATTGTAGGTTGCAAGAACAGAGTTGAAAAAATATAACAGAGTGAAGGGGTTAAAGTACTACAACATGGCATTAGCCTGAAGTAACAGTTACGAAACTGACATAAACAGAAAAGAAAGAGACATACAAACAGTTATATAAGAAACAAAGAATAAGAAACAGTTAAACAATGATATAAGAAATACAGTGGAACCTCGGTCCTCGAACGTCTCACATGTCGAACAAATCGGACCTCGACCAAAAAATTCAAGAAATTTTTGCTCCAGAGGTCGACCAAAATATCAGACCTCGACCAACCTGAACGTAGCCAAACGAAGGGAAGCTGGCCGACCGACAATCACGCATCCACCTTTGTTGTTCGTCAACGTGGTCGTCCTGCTGTGCTTCACATTTTTCTTGATTCAGTGCAGTATTAGCCCCTAATAATGGCTCCAAAGAAAGCAAGTTCATCCAGTACGGCTACTGGCAGTGAAAAGAGGAAAGTAGTGCCGAAAATAATTGAAGAAGTGGAAAAATTATTGCTTATCTTCATCAATGAGAAACAGTTAGCAGGAGACAGTGTTAGTGAGTACATAATTTGTGAAAAGGCAAGAGAAATATAGGCACCTCTTAAAGGAAAGCACTAGTACCAGTGCTGAAACTTAAACAGGTAAGCATCTGGGGTCTTGGAATGGATTAAAATGATTTACATTATTTCTTATGGGGAAAATTAGTTTGGTCCTCGACCAATTTGGTCCTGGAACAGCCTTCCAGAACGGATTGAGTTCGAGGACCGAGGTTCTACTGTATACACATAAACAGAGATGTAAGAAACACACACACACACACACACACACACATAAGGAAAAAACATTGTTTATTAAATTTCCGGGCAATGATACTTTCAGACTAACTGTACATAAAATAATAATGTGCAAAAATACCAGAGTTTAAGCTTAAAATATACCATACATTAATAATGGGTAAAGTAAATCTACAAAAATAATCAACATCAGCAAAATAATACTGTACCAATTTACCCTAAGGATTAAGATATACTTTACATCACCATCACTATTTCCCACATGTAGGTAGAGTGAGGTAGAGTAGAGAATGCCAGAAAGAAAAAATATAACAGAGGGAGTGGAAGAACTTGTCAACATGTCCAATGAAATGACATTCATTCCCCATTGCAGCCATTGGATTACTGGCTCTATCAGATAGGTACACCTGTCTGCATGTAGCTGCATATGTGCCTGTCACATTTACCCATTCTTTATTAGTTTTGTAACTAATAATGATCATACCTCCAGATGCTTTTTTTCAGCCTTGAGGAAGACATTGTATCAAAGGGCTTCATGGACGCTACATTTAACCTCTCCAGTTTGTAGAGTCTTTCCAAAGTTGAGGAATATTTAAATATCTTTACTTTTCTGAATGAAAGTGTATTCCATATGGGGAGCTTTGTGGAGTAACTCTAAATGCATAATAATCAAAATGAAGAAATCAGAGGACAGAATATAGAATTTGAGACACATGGCACTTTTGAAGCTCCTCCATGGAACACATCATTTTTATACACTGCTCTGTGGAGGAACACTGAAGGCTTCAATGGTAAAATTAATAATTCATTGTGTAACCTCCCATTTTCTAAGTTTATAGAGTTTGACAAATTCAGAGTTACTCCACACAGCTCAAATGTTGTATAAAGTACTGTTAATACCCTTCAGTCCATTAATGTATTTCTGATTTTATTATTGCTTTCTCAATCTAACTCCTCAAAGTTCAAAAAAATCTCTACAGCTAAATAAAATCTGAAGTATAAAGTACGTAATCGGATTCATGGGGTTAAAATCGTAGGAATAGACACACAAAATAAGCTACTGGAGAATATCTTATTCCCAACAATCCTAATGATATACAGGTTACCAGTCGGCTTGTGCGGGCCGATTACACTTGGTTCACAGACTACACACACATCCAAAGCCACAACAACACTACAATCACACTTACACGCACTTCTCACCCTACATACAATCTCTACCAGACAGCCTAAGCCACTTGGGTAGAAATACATTGGCTGCATCGTCCCTACTTCGGTCGGGATAGGCCGGTCCTGCAGTGGATACTCAAACGGCTGATGATGATGATGATGATACTCTTCCTAACTTCAAAATTATATACAGTAGTTTATAGCTCAGGAGAGAGTTCACAGCCTGAAAGGATTGAGGTGGTTTGGACATGTGGAGAGGATGGGGGATGATAATTGGGTGAAGAAGGTGAGAAGAGTTAATATTGGGGGTGGGGTTATGAGGGGTAGACCGAGAAAGACATGGGACGAGGTCATTAAGTGTGACCTTAGGGTTAAGGGACTGAACAGGGAGGCTGCAATGAATCGTGCAGCGTGGAGAGCTGCCATTAGGTGACCAAGGCCGACACATGCAAGCAAGTTGGAGCCTTTGAAAACGAAAACGATTAAATGTAGTCTTCATTAACCCTTTGTTACATCCATTTTACTTTATTTTTGCTACCTTCAGTTTTCAGCTTAGGAGAAACTATTCATAAATGGAGGGGTTAGAAACAGCCTTCATTAGCCCCTTCAATATAATGGATTTACTCAAACTCCCTTTATCCGAGAGGACTATTCCAAGTTAGATAAAACTGTCTAGTAACAACCGTTGTTGCAGTTGAGTGACCCTAGTCTGTCTGGCTGAGCAGACCCATCAACTGCAGGCAAACAACTGTCTCTGCAGGGCCATCTTGTGTAATGAACTGATGTTCTTATGCGGCAGACAGCAACTCACTGTGGTGAGGTGCAGGAAAGAGCGTGAAGGTTTGGTTCCCTGACGGACACCTCATTTGCATCTCTCCACGCAGTTAACAGGGGCACCATACATACTGTAGTAGGCTTCACATCACCCCAGCAAGAATAAACTAAACAGGATGTATGTGAATTCAAATGATTAATATATACACTTTATCAAGAAAGCTTCCTTACCAAGTGATTGCTGTTATTTTTTTTGTTTAAATTTCCTTTTTTTTTTTTTTTTATGGCATATGGATACACAATGTACCTGAAAAGTTACTGGATATACATTTTGTTCACTAGGAAATACCCTCATACTGTATTAAAATTCAGTATTGGGTATCATTCTTCCACTTTCAAGAACTATATCACTATGAATGTTGAAGAAGGATGCCGACTCCGACTCCAGCCACAAGGATCTGAATCCTCACTTCTGACTGATTTCACACCCCTGAGAGACAAACCTATTCACTCTAGCCGACGACACACCATTTTACTAAGCAGTGACAAGTTTGAGCCATACTGTGTCTCATGACTATTCTGGCAGCGCTTCAATGATCTACAATCAACCTCCCCATCTCTCTACATGTACCTTTGGCTACACTTATCGTGAGGTGTATGGTGGTTTTGTGGACATGGAAAAAGCTTTTGTATAAGTCCTGCAGGAAGCAGTACCATAAATTGGGAACTAAAGAAAAGATTTTTGGCTTGGTGCTCAACATATGAGTCAGGAAGTAATAGTAGCCAGATTCACTATTTCCTGGTCGTGAGGGCTGAAGGAAGGATAGTGAAGAACGTGAATGTTATAGGGAGGATTGAGTGTGTGCAGCAACACAAATTACTGTTATGTGACTTTGGGGGATGAAGTACGTGAAAGGGTACAGCAGGGAAGGAAGGTTGTTGGCACAGTGAAAGCAGTGATGAGAAATAGGGAGGTGAGTATGGAAGTTAAGAAGTCACTGCATGATGGTATTGTGATCCCTACCCTGACGTATGGAAGCGAGGCGTGGACCTTGCAAGAGGGGAACAAGTCAAGAGTGAGAGCAGTGGAAATGAGTTACTTGAGAGGAGCATGTGGAGTGACATGGAGGGACAGGTTGACGAATGAAGAAGTGAAGGAACGTTGTGGGGTAGATGTGGATGTGGTTGAAAAGATTAGGAGAAATACACTAAGGTGGTTTGGACATGTGGAGAGGATGGAGAATGAAAGACTGACTAAGAGGGTGTATGTAGGTGAGGTGGAGGGAGGAAGAGGGAGGGGTAGACCGAGGATGAAGTGGAGGGATGGAGTTGAGAGGTATATGAGGGAGGGGGGGGTGAGTTGGGGGGAGAGGAGTCAAATGGTGGGTGACAGAGTGACTTGGAGGCGTTTTGTCTGCGGCCACCCTTTGCGGGATTAGGGCGTCGGGCTATAGATAGATAGATAGATAGACATTGTATAATACTAAAGTGGTGGTTGTGAAGAAAAATACTGATGCAGCCATGAGGAATATATGGAAACTTAAAAACCAAGTAGGAGATGCCTTCTACAGCGAGATGTATAGAGTGGTGGTTGAACAGGGAGCTGTAGACTGACGTGTTAATGATTTGTAGAGCTTTCAAGAACAAGGTGTCATGAGTGTGGAAGGGAGGGGGCCCACCAAGACACAAGGTAACATGATTGTGGGATGAAGGTGTAGAAGCCACAGTTAAGAAGAAAAGAAGACTTGTGCAGGAATGGAACAGGATTAATAAGAGAATACGTTTGTATGTGTGTGTGTGTGTGTGTGTGTGTGTGTGTGTGTGTGTGTGTGTGTGTGTGTGTGTGATTGTGGGATGAAGGTGTAGAAGCCACAGTTAAGGAGAAAAGAAGTCTTGTGCAGGAATGGAATAGGATTAATAAAAGAGAAGAATACCTTCTACATGTCACCTATGCTGTAAAGCATAGAGCTTGAAAGGAATTACAGAGGGCAAAATATGAACTTCAGAAACTCTTAATGGATAGCTTAATTGTCCTAAAAGGAAGAATGTGGTATCTAAGGTAGAAAATCAGATGAAGAGAGAAAACAGGGATATCACAGATGAGCAGTGTGTAAAGAATGATGAAGTAAAGGTCAGGGTGGACAGTGGAGATATTAAAGATACGGTACTTGGAAAGAACATTATAATCAGTTCCTGAATGAAGAGCTGTTGCCTCAGCTGACACTGAAAGGGCTCTCCCTGTATGCTGAGGGGTCCTTGCATGCAGCATGTGTTAGGAATGTAATGCTGTTTAGTTGTGAGACCTGTGTAGTAAGGAAAGGGGATACTTGTAGGCTCAACTGTACACAAATAATAGTGATTTGATGGATGTGTTATGTGCCCTTCAATGAGAGGTCTGGGGGTTAGAACTGTGACTGAGGAGTAGAAAGGAAGGATGGGATTCAAATACTGAATATTGGTGGTGTGATGAGAAGGGGAAGACCACGATGGTTTGACGATGTTGAGAGGATGGAAGATGTCAACAGCATGCAGAGGATGGGAGGTGTGAAAGTCAATGGTGGGGATGAGGGAGGTAGACCCAAAAAGACCTGAAACCAGGTCACCGGGTGTGACCTCGGGGATAAGGGACTGAATGAGGAGGTTGGCAGAGACAGAGCAGTATGGAGTGCTTCCATTAAGTAACAAAAGCCAATGCTTGAAAGTACATATCAGAACCTTGATAAATGAAACAAAACAAAACATGTTGGTAGGGTCTCCCTGTCTTAAAAGAGGTATTAGAGTCAAAAGAACAATGACAAGTTTGAGATTAAGATCAGAATCAGACCTGAGGTAAATTATGTTCTTAATAGTTATAAACGGAAGCTGTGGCTATTGAGTCACAGTTTTACAGAAGGAGTCAAACTTAAATATAACCCAATTAGTGTAATACAAAAGAAAAATAATCAATGTCCTTTCCAGAATACTGTACAAGTTAGAAAATCACACACTGTAATCCAACAAAAATAATCAGTCCTTTAAAGAATGGTACCGAGAAAAACAAAATAAACAAGACAGTCCTTTAAACAACAGCTCTGAGAAAAACAAAATAAACTAAATAGTCCTTACAACAACAGCACTGAGAAAAACAAAATAAACTAAACAGTCCTTTAAGGAACAGCACTTAGAAAAACAAAAAAATCCAGACAGTTCTTTAAGGAATGCAGAACAAAACAATTTCTGCATAGGTGACAAGAGAAGTGTCAGAGGCACCAACAGCGAGGAGTCAGAGGTTACCATCAGGGTATATCAGGGGTCAGTCCTGCCTTGTGTCTACTTGGGTTTTACCACGCGCTGCAGTTCGAGCGAAAAAAAGCTTGGCCAAATAGACACAGGTCAGCTGACCAACAAAAACATTCAAGATGGCAGAGGATGCTGCTCAAGCACTGACTGAAGAAGTTCATTTGATAAAGTGTGTATGCTCAAGTGTGAACAAAACTCCAATTTAACACACTAATATTTAATGCTGCCTACTTCTTCCTTAGCCTTTATCATTCTTTTTCTGTGCCTGCCCTACTCTCTTCCTATTTCTCCCATCTTTCCTGTCACTACTTAATGCTTTTCTTTCCGTTACAGGTGGCTTTACATTGAGTGACAAGCCAAATGGTTTCCTGTAAGCCAAGAAACCATTACAATGCTGGGTGGTAACCATACAACCAAACCATACGTGCTCCCTACGTGTCAAGTAGGTTGGTGGAGGGTTAGTGCCCCTCTCTGTAAAATAAATAACTCAGAGTCAAATGGCCACCCCATACGGGATTATGGCGTCTGGCAATATTTAGATAGATAGATAGAATAATATTTGTATGCGTGATGATGATGATGATGGGAGGCCTCATACTTCACCTTAGCTCAGAAATAGGTGCTTCGTCACTAACCCGGTCATAGCGGTTTTGCAAACAAACCTATAAACTAGTCACTATACCCAAGGAATCTTTAATGTTTCTGTTATGCTAGGTGTTTTTAGGTCGACTTCTCGCCTTAAAGGCACTAGCAGCTGATCCCGGGTTCTCTTTCCAGACCGGAACTAGAATACACTGTCAGAGGAACAAGGCATAAAAACTCAGGTCAACCAATCTTACACGTATATTAACTCAAATTCACACAGCACTGAATATAATGTAAATACAAATTAGACACAATACACTATACAGGTATAAAGACACTGTCTAAACTGGAGGACTCTGTCAGGGCTGCTGAGACCCCAGGGTGTCTGTAGGTGTCTGCCATGTGTGGGAGGGGTCCTGTCAGGTGTGCCTTCCCTTAGAGGGCACAGGACTACTCTCAGGGGATGCGTCGTCTGGGATGGGTTGCTGGGTGGCAAGGTGAGGGGCCCGTTCCTAGTGGGGCCTCGATGGAGAGATCGGTCCTAAGGACTGGGATCGAATACAGAGAGTAGGCACGCTTGTCTGTGCCCACTCTGGGGAGGAGGTTGTCCTCCAATGGGGCTGGGGAGGTCATGCCCTGGCGTTCTGGGGGTGAGTCCGAGGACTGTGGTCTCCCTCAGGTCAGGTCGCCGTCAGGAGTGGTCTCGCCTGGGCGCCTGCTGTACTGCTCAAACCCCCAGGGTCACGATGGGGCCTTGCCAGACCTCCTCCAGGCGTAGCTCCTCCTGGGGACTACCTCTGTGAGGAGAAAGGGAGGGGTGTCCCGCTCAGCCGCAGGACGAGTGGGCTAAACAAGAGACGTCCTCCGGAGTGGAAGTCACAGGGGACAAGAGACAGGCAGTGCCTGTGCTCTCCCTGGCGTGGCTGGTGGCCGTTGCTGAAGTCCTGAGGGCAGCAGTGGTAGGGCGGTTAGTGGCCATCCCTCTCCTGCTGGTGCGGCTAATGGCCGTCACCGGGGCCCGACTTCCAGGCAGGACTGAGAGCGAGATGCGGCTAGTGGCCGTTACCTGTCCACTGGTGTGGCTAGTGGCTGTCACCAGAGTCCTATTGGGCGAGATGCGGCTACTGGCTGTCAATTGTCCTCTGATGCGGCCAGTGGCTGTCGCTGGGGCCTCGTTCCCCAAGTGGACTGTAGGCTAGGTGTGGCTAGTGGCCGTCACTCGTTCACAGGTGTGGCTAGTAGCCATCAACGAGGTCCTGAGGGGAGGGGACAGCAGACAAAGTGCGGCTAGTGGCTGTCACCTGCCTGCTGGTGCGGCTATTGGCCGTCACCAAGGTCCAACTCCCAAAGGCAGCTACAGATGGAGAGCAGGCGGTGGCTGTCTCTCCCCTAGTGTGGCTAGTGGCCATCACTGGTTTCTTGCAGAAGAAGGGGATGCAGCTACAGAGCGGCTAGTGGTTGTCTCTTGCCTAATTCGGATAATTGCCGTCACAAGGGTGCTTTCTGGGACTAAGAAATCAGCCCCACCCCGAACCTGGCGAGGGCTGCTCCAGCTGGAGAGTAGTGCACCAGCACTATGTAATTCTCGTTGGGTCTGTTGAGGGGAAAAGGGGCACAAGGTAGTAGGGGACATAGGCCCATACTGCCGGGGCACTAATAGCCTCTCCCTGGCCCCCCTCTAGGGTGGGTGTCGTGACGTCCCTGTGGTGTCTCATCATTGTGAGCATTTTAGCTTCATTACTTAACAAAATGAATTTAGTGAAGTTCAACCTCCTCATTGGAGAGAAAAAAGTCCACAGTTGGAGCACATGTAGTACAGAGTTGAAGAGGTCGCCATCTTCTTCGTTTACAAATAGGGGAGTACGCTGACCAATCCACGTCATTCTTTCGCTCTCTTCGACTGGTGGGCACAGAAACTTGCTTGCTGAGCCATTCTGTCTACCAGCAGAGCACTCTGTGCCACCCCATGGTGCTTGGGCAAGTAGAAACAAGGCTGCAGGGTGGGCCAATTGTTGTTCACAATGGTTATAAATAGATGCTGCAGCTGGTGACTCATTATCATAAGAAAGGGGCCCGGGTTAAATAACACCCAAGTTGTGTAAAGTGAATATAAAAGAATAATAATATATGTCCTTTAATGTATACAAATAAGAAAAGCTAACATAATAATAAAAAAAAAAAAAAACAGAGTCCATTAAAGGACAGCATTGAGAAAAAAAAATAAACAAGACAGTCTTTAAAGAACACTGAAAACAATGAATTCAAGAGTTCAAGACCAAACACACACACAAAAAAAACACCAAACTTATTCAAGATTCCTCAACCTCATCACTTAATACTCTATATTCTGACAAGATCACACCTTCCTCGGTAACCGAGACCCTGGCATAATTCAGAATTACACTTAACTCAAAGATTGAATATCCAATGTCTTTCACCACCTGAACTATACACATACTGGTATGATCGCCAAGCCTAACAGGAACTGAACCAATACTTTTCTTATATATTTTAGTATAACCCCATATTACCGACTGAAGGAGGGGGGTTTCCAACCGTCTGAGTTTGATACCACACTTTTTGGCATCATGTGGCAGCATTTCTACTCCGGCAGTACCAGTATCTAACAGCCCCTCCACCTCAACTCCACTGATGCTAAACACTGTAGTTTTTAGCAAAGCCAATTTTGGTAATGACATGGCATGCTCAAAAAGTACATGCATACTATCATCCTCCGGATAGTTGATTAGCTGACACTTATAATTTATCAATGTATCTAAACCCAGTAAAGAGGCATTAGTATTGTCGTCACTTATAACAAGGTAAGGAAAAATAGCCATGTTTTCTGCCTCATTCTCGGTCTCCACCACCACCTCTGTGTTGCCCAGGCCACCAAGTACCCACTCCTAGGAGTCCCATCCAGGTACTAGATTTAATTTGCTTTCACAATACAAACCACATTCTTTTGCAAATGAAATGGGCAACACACTGAATGGACAGCCAGTATCAAGTACCACCTATCATAGAACTTGACCATAACATGGGGGTAACCATAACAGGGAATGTCTTCCTCACCGAAAGACAACTTTATCATCGGCATTTTGCCAAAATGAAAGTTAAAACAAACACTGTATTAACAAAACTCTTATTTATCGACTGAAACAATGAAGTTCTGGGCAGAAAACAAGTAATACGCTTCAGGCTTACACGTGAGATGAAGCAACCGTCTCACTACCTTGCAGATGACACGACAACTGAGGCCGATGGCATTTTCTTGTGGCTATAAAAGATACGCACTGTGATATTTGTATTGGGTTTGATTTAAATCATATGTGAAGGTCCTGCAGAGTGCCTCTGGCGGAGTGGGACCAGATAAATAACGACAACAACTTCAACTTCAAGCATATATCAGGGGTCAGTCCTGAGCCAACTGCTGTCCATAATGGTTATAAACAGATGCTGTGGCTGGTGAGTCATGATCATAAGGACAAGGTCAGGGTTAAATAAAACCCAAGTTGTGTAAACTGAATATAAAAGAACAATAAGTCCTTTAATGAATACAAATACGAAAAGCAGACAAAATAAAACAACAAAATAATTACAGTCCATTAAAGAACATCAGTGAGAGAAACAAAATAAACAAGACAGTCTTTGAAGGAATATTGAAAACAAACAATTCAAGAGCAAACATAAAAAACAAAACGACCAAAAATATTCAAGTTTACTCGTCCTCCTCATCACTTAATACTCTATATTCGGACAAGATCACACCTTCTTCAGTAACCGAGATCCTTGCATAATTAGAAATCACAGTTAACCCAAACACTGAATAATTCATGTCATTTATCACATGAACAGTACTCATGCTGGTATGATCGCCAAGCCTAATGGGAACCATACCAACACTTTGCTTATGTATTTTACAATGGCCCCACACTACAGGCTGAATGAGGGGGGTTTCCAACCGTTTTAATTTGATTCCACACTTTTTGGCATCACGTGACAGCATGTCTACTCCGACATTACCAGTATCAACGTACCCCTCCACCTCAACATCATTGATGCTAAACACAGCAGTTTTTAGCTAAGCCATTTTTGGTAATGACATTGTATGCTCAAAAAGTACATGCATCCTATCATCCTCCGGATAGTTGATTATCTGACACTTATAATTTATTAGTGTATCCATACCCAGTATTGGGATATCAGTATTGTCGTCACTTATAACAAGGTAAGGAAAAATAGTCATGTTTTCTGCCTCATTCTCGGTCTCCACCACCACCTCTGTGTTGCCCAGGCTACCAAGTACCCACGCAGTGGATTCCCCTCCATGTACTGGCTTTATTTTGCTTTCACAATACAAACCGCATTCTTTTGCAAATGAAATGGGCAACACAGTGAATACTCCGCCAGTATCCAGCAGTGACACATACCACTTGCTGCCAAATTTGGCCATAACATGGGGGTAACCATAACGGGGCATGTGTTCCTCACCGAAAGACAACTTTATCCTCGGCATTTTGCCAAAATGAAAGTTAAAACAAACGCTGTAGTAACAAAACTCTTATTTATCGACTGAAACAATGAAGTTCTGGGCAGAAAACAAGTAATACGCTTAAGACTTACACGTGAGATGAAGCAACCGTCTCACTACCTTGCAGATGACACGACAACTGAGGCCGATGGCATTTTCTTGTGGCTATAAAAGATACGCACTGTGATATTTGTATTGGGTTTGATTTAAATCATATGTGAAGGTCCTGCAGAGTGCCTCTGGCGGAGTGGGACCAGATAAATAACGACAACAACTTCAACTTCAAGCATATATCAGGGGTCAGTCCTGAGCCAACTGCTGTCCATAATGGTTATAAACAGATGCTGTGGCTGGTGAGTCATGATCATAAGGACAAGGTCAGGGTTAAATAAAACCCAAGTTGTGTAAACTGAATATAAAAGAACAATAAGTCCTTTAATGAATACAAATACGAAAAGCAGACAAAATAAAACAACAAAATAATTACAGTCCATTAAAGAACATCAGTGAGAGACACAAAATAAACAAGACAGTCTTTGAAGGAATATTGAAAACAAACAATTCAAGAGCAAACATAAAAAACAAAACGACCAAAAATATTCAAGTTTACTCGTCCTCCTCATCACTTAATACTCTATATTCGGACAAGATCACACCTTCTTCAGTAACCGAGATCCTTGCATAATTAGAAATCACAGTCAACCCAAACACTGAATAATTCATGTCATTTATCACGTGAACAGTACTGATGCTGGTATGATCGCCAAGCCTAATGGGAACCATACCAACACTTTGCTTATGTATTTTACAATGGCCCCACACTACAGGCTGAATGAGGGAGGTTTCCAACCGTTTTAATTTGATTCCACACTTTTTGGCATCACGTGACAGCATGTCTACTCCGACATTGCCAGTATCAACGTACCCCTCCACCTCAACGTCATTGATGCTAAACACAGCAGTTTTTAGCTAAGCCATTTTTGGTAATGACATTGTATGCTCAAAAAGTACATGCATCCTATCATCCTCCGGATAGTTGATTATCTGACACTTATAATTTATTAGTGTATCCATACCCAGTATTGGGATATCAGTATTGTCGTCACTTATAACAAGGTAAGGAAAAATAGTCATGTTTTCTGCCTCATTCTCGGTCTCCACCACCACCTCTGTGTTGCCCAGGCTACCAAGTACCCACGCAGTGGATTCCCCTCCAGGTACTGGCTTTATTTTGCTTTCACAATACAAACCGCATTCTTTTGCAAATGAAATGGGCAACACAGTGAATACTCCGCCAGTATCCAGCAGTGACACATACCACTTGCTGCCAAATTTGGCCATAACATGGGGGTAACCATAACGGGGCATGTGTTCCTCACCGAAAGACAACTTTATCCTCGGCATTTTGCCAAAATGAAAGTTAAAACAAACGCTGTAGTAACAAAACTCTTATTTATCGACTGAAACAATGAAGTTCTGGGCAGAAAACAAGTAATACGCTTAAGACTTACACGTGAGATGAAGCAACCGTCTCACTACCTTGCAGATGACACGACAACTGAGGCCGATGGCATTTTCTTGTGGCTATAAAAGATACCCACTGTGATATTTGTGTTGGGTTTGATTTAAATCATATGTGAAGGTCCTGCAGAGTGCCTCTGGCGGAGTGGGACCAGATAAATAACGACAACAACTTCAACTTCAAGCATATATCAGGGGTCAGTCCTGAGCCAACTGCTGTCCATAATGGTTATAAACAGATGCTGTGGCTGGTGAGTCATGATCATAAGGACAAGGTCAGGGTTAAATAAAACCCAAGTTGTGTAAACTGAATATAAAAGAACAATAAGTCCTTTAATGAATACAAATACGAAAAGCAGACAAAATAAAACAACAAAATAATTACAGTCCATTAAAGAACATCAGTGAGAGACACAAAATAAACAAGACAGTCTTTGAAGGAATATTGAAAACAAACAATTCAAGAGCAAACATAAAAAACAAAACGACCAAAAATATTCAAGTTTACTCGTCCTCCTCATCACTTAATACTCTATATTCGGACAAGATCACACCTTCTTCAGTAACCGAGATCCTTGCATAATTAGAAATCACAGTTAACCCAAACACTGAATAATTCATGTCATTTATCACATGAACAGTACTCATGCTGGTATGATCGCCAAGCCTAATGGGAACCATACCAACACTTTGCTTATGTATTTTACAATGGCCCCACACTACAGGCTGAATGAGGGGGGTTTCCAAACGTTTTAATTTGATTCCACACTTTTTGGCATCACGTGACAGCATGTCTACTCCGACATTACCAGTATCAACGTACCCCTCCACCTCAACATCATTGATGCTAAACACAGCAGTTTTTAGCTAAGCCATTTTTGGTAATGACATTGTATGCTCAAAAAGTACATGCATCCTATCATCCTCCGGATAGTTGATTATCTGACACTTATAATTTATTAGTGTATCCATACCCAGTATTGGGATATCAGTATTGTCGTCACTTATAACAAGGTAAGGAAAAATAGTCATGTTTTCTGCCTCATTCTCGGTCTCCACCACCACCTCTGTGTTGCCCAGGCTACCAAGTACCCACGCAGTGGATTCCCCTCCAGGTACTGGCTTTATTTTGCTTTCACAATACAAACCGCATTCTTTTGCAAATGAAATGGGCAACACAGTGAATACTCCGCCAGTATCCAGCAGTGACACATACCACTTGCTGCCAAATTTGGCCATAACATGGGGGTAACCATAACGGGGCATGTGTTCCTCACCGAAAGACAACTTTATCCTCGGCATTTTGCCAAAATGAAAGTTAAAACAAACGCTGTAGTAACAAAACTCTTATTTATCGACTGAAACAATGAAGTTCTGGGCAGAAAACAAGTAATACGCTTAAGACTTACACGTGAGATGAAGCAACCGTCTCACTACCTTGCAGATGACACGACAACTGAGGCCGATGGCATTTTCTTGTGGCTATAAAAGATACGCACTGTGATATTTGTATTGGGTTTGATTTAAATCATATGTGAAGGTCCTGCAGAGTGCCTCTGGCGGAGTGGGACCAGATAAATAACGACAACAACTTCAACTTCAAGCATATATCAGGGGTCAGTCCTGAGCCAACTGCTGTCCATAATGGTTATAAACAGATGCTGTGGCTGGTGAGTCATGATCATAAGGACAAGGTCAGGGTTAAATAAAACCCAAGTTGTGTAAACTGAATATAAAAGAACAATAAGTCCTTTAATGAATACAAATACGAAAAGCAGACAAAATAAAACAACAAAATAATTACAGTCCATTAAAGAACATCAGTGAGAGAAACAAAATAAACAAGACAGTCTTTGAAGGAATATTGAAAACAAACAATTCAAGAGCAAACATAAAAAACAAAACGACCAAAAATATTCAAGTTTACTCGTCCTCCTCATCACTTAATACTCTATATTCGGACAAGATCACGCCTTCTTTAGTAACCGAGATCCTTGCATAATTAGAAATCACAGTTAACCCAAACACTGAATAATTCATGTCATTTATCACATGAACAGTACTCATGCTGGTATGATCGCCAAGCCTAATGGGAACCATACCAACACTTTGCTTATGTATTTTACAATGGCCCCACACTACAGGCTGAATGAGGGGGGTTTCCAACCGTTTTAATTTGATTCCACACTTTTTGGCATCACGTGACAGCATGTCTACTCCGACATTACCAGTATCAACGTACCCCTCCACCTCAACATCATTGATGCTAAACACAGCAGTTTTTAGCTAAGCCATTTTTGGTAATGACATTGTATGCTCAAAAAGTACATGCATCCTATCATCCTCCGGATAGTTGATTATCTGACACTTATAATTTATTAGTGTATCCATACCCAGTATTGGGATATCAGTATTGTCGTCACTTATAACAAGGTAAGGAAAAATAGTCATGTTTTCTGCCTCATTCTCGGTCTCCACCACCACCTCTGTGTTGCCCAGGCTACCAAGTACCCACGCAGTGGATTCCCCTCCAGGTACTGGTAAAGCTTTATTTTGCTTTCACAATACAAACCGCATTCTTTTGCAAATGAAATGGGCAACACAGTGAATACTCCGCCAGTATCCAGCAGTGACACATACCACTTGCTGCCAAATTTGGCCATAACATGGAGGTTACCATAACGGGGCATGTGTTCCTCACCGAAAGACAACTTTATCCTCGGCATTTTGCCAAAATGAAAGTTAAAACAAACGCTGTAGTAACAAAACTCTTATTTATCGACTGAAACAATGAAGTTCTGGGCAGAAAACAAGTAATACGCTTAAGACTTACACGTGAGATGAAGCAACCGTCTCACTACCTTGCAGATGACACGACAACTGAGGCCGATGGCATTTTCTTGTGGCTATAAAAGATACGCACTGTGATATTTGTATTGGGTTTGATTTAAATCATATGTGAAGGTCCTGCAGAGTGCCTCTGGCGGAGTGGGACCAGATAAATAACGACAACAACTTCAACTTCAAGCATATATCAGGGGTCAGTCCTGAGCCAACTGCTGTCCATAATGGTTATAAACAGATGCTGTGGCTGGTGAGTCATGATCATAAGGACAAGGTCAGGGTTAAATAAAACCCAAGTTGTGTAAACTGAATATAAAAGAACAATAAGTCCTTTAATGAATACAAATACGAAAAGCAGACAAAATAAAACAACAAAATAATTACAGTCCATTAAAGAACATCAGTGAGAGAAACAAAATAAACAAGACAGTCTTTGAAGGAATATTGAAAACAAACAATTCAAGAGCAAACATAAAAAACAAAACGACCAAAAATATTCAAGTTTACTCGTCCTCCTCATCACTTAATACTCTATATTCGGACAAGATCACACCTTCTTCAGTAACCGAGATCCTTGCATAATTAGAAATCACAGTTAACCCAAACACTGAATAATTCATGTCATTTATCACATGAACAGTACTCATGCTGGTATGATCGCCAAGCCTAATGGGAACCATACCAACACTTTGCTTATGTATTTTACAATGGCCCCACACTACAGGCTGAATGAGGGGGGTTTCCAACCGTTTTAATTTGATTCCACACTTTTTGGCATCACGTGACAGCATGTCTACTCCGACATTACCAGTATCAACGTACCCCTCCACCTCAACATCATTGATGCTAAACACAGCAGTTTTTAGCTAAGCCATTTTTGGTAATGACATTGTATGCTCAAAAAGTACATGCATCCTATCATCCTCCGGATAGTTGATTATCTGACACTTATAATTTATTAGTGTATCCATACCCAGTATTGGGATATCAGTATTGTCGTCACTTATAACAAGGTAAGGAAAAATAGTCATGTTTTCTGCCTCATTCTCGGTCTCCACCACCACCTCTGTGTTGCCCAGGCTACCAAGTACCCACGCAGTGGATTCCGCTCCAGGTACTGGTAAAGCTTTATTTTGCTTTCACAATACAAACCGCATTCTTTTGCAAATGAAATGGGCAACACAGTGAATACTCCGCCAGTATCCAGCAGTGACACATACCACTTGCTGCCAAATTTGGCCATAACATGGGGGTAACCATAACGGGGCATGTGTTCCTCACCGAAAGACAACTTTATCCTCGGCATTTTGCCAAAATGAAAGTTAAAACAAACGCTGTAGTAACAAAACTCTTATTTATCGACTGAAACAATGAAGTTCTGGGCAGAAAACAAGTAATACGCTTAAGACTTACACGTGAGATGAAGCAACCGTCTCACCACCTTGCAGACGACACGACAACTGAGGCCGATGGCATTTTCTTGTGGCTATAAAAGATACGCACTGTGATATTTGTATTGGGTTTGATTTAAATCATATGTGAAGGTCCTGCAGAGTGCCTCTGGCGGAGTGGGACCAGATAAATAACGACAACAACTTCAACTTCAAGCATATATCAGGGGTCAGTCCTGAGCCAACTGCTGTCCATAATGGTTATAAACAGATGCTGTGGCTGGTGAGTCATGATCATAAGGACAAGGTCAGGGTTAAATAAAACCCAAGTTGTGTAAACTGAATATAAAAGAACAATAAGTCCTTTAATGAATACAAATACGAAAAGCAGACAAAATAAAACAACAAAATAATTACAGTCCATTAAAGAACATCAGTGAGAGAAACAAAATAAACAAGACAGTCTTTGAAGGAATATTGAAAACAAACAATTCAAGAGCAAACATAAAAAACAAAACGACCAAAAATATTCAAGTTTACTCGTCCTCCTCATCACTTAATACTCTATATTCGGACAAGATCACACCTTCTTCAGTAACCGAGATCCTTGCATAATTAGAAATCACAGTTAACCCAAACACTGAATAATTCATGTCATTTATCACATGAACAGTACTCATGCTGGTATGATCGCCAAGCCTAATGGGAACCATACCAACACTTTGCTTATGTATTTTACAATGGCCCCACACTACAGGCTGAATGAGGGGGGTTTCCAACCGTTTTAATTTGATTCCACACTTTTTGGCATCACGTGACAGCATGTCTACTCCGACATTACCAGTATCAACGTACCTCTCCACCTCAAAATCATTGATGCTAAACACAGCAGTTTTTAGCTAAGCCATTTTTGGTAATGACATTGTATGCTCAAAAAGTACATGCATCCTATCATCCTCCGGATAGTTGATTATCTGACACTTATAATTTATTAGTGTATCCATACCCAGTATTGGGATATCAGTATTGTCGTCACTTATAACAAGGTAAGGAAAAATAGTCATGTTTTCTGCCTCATTCTCGGTCTCCACCACCACCTCTGTGTTGCCCAGGCTACCAAGTACCCACGCAGTGGATTCCCCTCCAGGTACTGGTAAAGCTTTATTTTGCTTTCACAATACAAACCGCATTCTTTTGCAAATGAAATGGGCAACACAGTGAATACTCCGCCAGTATCCAGCAGTGACACATACCACTTGCTGCCAAATTTGGCCATAACATGGGGGTAACCATAACGGGGCATGTGTTCCTCACCGAAAGACAACTTTATCCTCGGCATTTTGCCAAAATGAAAGTTAAAACAAACGCTGTAGTAACAAAACTCTTATTTATCGACTGAAACAATGAAGTTCTGGGCAGAAAACAAGTAATACGCTTAAGACTTACACGTGAGATGAAGCAACCGTCTCACCACCTTGCAGACGACACGACAACTGAGGCCGATGGCATTTTCTTGTGGCTATAAAAGATACGCACTGTGATATTTGTATTGGGTTTGATTTAAATCATATGTGAAGGTCCTGCAGAGTGCCTCTGGCGGAGTGGGACCAGATAAATAACGACAACAACTTCAACTTCAAGCATATATCAGGGGTCAGTCCTGAGCCAACTGCTGTCCATAATGGTTATAAACAGATGCTGTGGCTGGTGAGTCATGATCATAAGGACAAGGTCAGGGTTAAATAAAACCCAAGTTGTGTAAACTGAATATAAAAGAACAATAAGTCCTTTAATGAATACAAATACGAAAAGCAGACAAAATAAAACAACAAAATAATTACAGTCCATTAAAGAACATCAGTGAGAGAAACAAAATAAACAAGACAGTCTTTGAAGGAATATTGAAAACAAACAATTCAAGAGCAAACATAAAAAACAAAACGACCAAAAATATTCAAGTTTACTCGTCCTCCTCATCACTTAATACTCTATATTCGGACAAGATCACACCTTCTTCAGTAACCGAGATCCTTGCATAATTAGAAATCACAGTTAACCCAAACACTGAATAATTCATGTCATTTATCACATGAACAGTACTCATGCTGGTATGATCGCCAAGCCTAATGGGAACCATACCAACACTTTGCTTATGTATTTTACAATGGCCCCACACTACAGGCTGAATGAGGGGGGTTTCCAACCGTTTTAATTTGATTCCACACTTTTTGGCATCACGTGACAGCATGTCTACTCCGACATTACCAGTATCAACGTACCCCTCCACCTCAAAATCATTGATGCTAAACACAGCAGTTTTTAGCTAAGCCATTTTTGGTAATGACATTGTATGCTCAAAAAGTACATGCATCCTATCATCCTCCGGATAGTTGATTATCTGACACTTATAATTTATTAGTGTATCCATACCCAGTATTGGGATATCAGTATTGTCGTCACTTATAACAAGGTAAGGAAAAATAGTCATGTTTTCTGCCTCATTCTCGGTCTCCACCACCACCTCTGTGTTGCCCAGGCTACCAAGTACCCACGCAGTGGATTCCCCTCCAGGTACTGGTAAAGCTTTATTTTGCTTTCACAATACAAACCGCATTCTTTTGCAAATGAAATGGGCAACACAGTGAATACTCCGCCAGTATCCAGCAGTGACACATACCACTTGCTGCCAAATTTGGCCATAACATGGGGGTAACCATAACGGGGCATGTGTTCCTCACCGAAAGACAACTTTATCCTCGGCATTTTGCCAAAATGAAAGTTAAAACAAACGCTGTAGTAACAAAACTCTTATTTATCGACTGAAACAATGAAGTTCTGGGCAGAAAACAAGTAATACGCTTAAGACTTACACGTGAGATGAAGCAACCGTCTCACCACCTTGCAGACGACACGACAACTGAGGCCGATGGCATTTTCTTGTGGCTATAAAAGATACGCACTGTGATATTTGTATTGGGTTTGATTTAAATCATATGTGAAGGTCCTGCAGAGTGCCTCTGGCGGAGTGGGACCAGATAAATAACGACAACAACTTCAACTTCAAGCATATATCAGGGGTCAGTCCTGAGCCAACTGCTGTCCATAATGGTTATAAACAGATGCTGTGGCTGGTGAGTCATGATCATAAGGACAAGGTCAGGGTTAAATAAAACCCAAGTTGTGTAAACTGAATATAAAAGAACAATAAGTCCTTTAATGAATACAAATACGAAAAGCAGACAAAATAAAACAACAAAATAATTACAGTCCATTAAAGAACATCAGTGAGAGAAACAAAATAAACAAGACAGTCTTTGAAGGAATATTGAAAACAAACAATTCAAGAGCAAACATAAAAAACAAAACGACCAAAAATATTCAAGTTTACTCGTCCTCCTCATCACTTAATACTCTATATTCGGACAAGATCACACCTTCTTCAGTAACCGAGATCCTTGCATAATTAGAAATCACAGTTAACCCAAACACTGAATAATTCATGTCATTTATCACATGAACAGTACTCATGCTGGTATGATCGCCAAGCCTAATGGGAACCATACCAACACTTTGCTTATGTATTTTACAATGGCCCCACACTACAGGCTGAATGAGGGGGTTTCCAACCGTTTTAATTTGATTCCACACTTTTTGGCATCACGTGACAGCATGTCTACTCCGACATTACCAGTATCAACGTACCCCTCCACCTCAACATCATTGATGCTAAACACAGCAGTTTTTAGCTAAGCCATTTTTGGTAATGACATTGTATGCTCAAAAAGTACATGCATCCTATCATCCTCCGGATAGTTGATTATCTGACACTTATAATTTATTAGTGTATCCATACCCAGTATTGGGATATCAGTATTGTCGTCACTTATAACAAGGTAAGGAAAAATAGTCATGTTTTCTGCCTCATTCTCGGTCTCCACCACCACCTCTGTGTTGCCCAGGCTACCAAGTACCCACGCAGTGGATTCCCCTCCAGGTACTGGTAAAGCTTTATTTTGCTTTCACAATACAAACCGCATTCTTTTGCAAATGAAATGGGCAACACAGTGAATACTCCGCCAGTATCCAGCAGTGACACATACCACTTGCTGCCAAATTTGGCCATAACATGGGGGTAACCATAACGGGGCATGTGTTCCTCACCGAAAGACAACTTTATCCTCGGCATTTTGCCAAAATGAAAGTTAAAACAAACGCTGTAGTAACAAAACTCTTATTTATCGACTGAAACAATGAAGTTCTGGGCAGAAAACAAGTAATACGCTTAAGACTTACACGTGAGATGAAGCAACCGTCTCACCACCTTGCAGACGACACGACAACTGAGGCCGATGGCATTTTCTTGTGGCTATAAAAGATACGCACTGTGATATTTGTATTGGGTTTGATTTAAATCATATGTGAAGGTCCTGCAGAGTGCCTCTGGCGGAGTGGGACCAGATAAATAACGACAACAACTTCAACTTCAAGCATATATCAGGGGTCAGTCCTGAGCCAACTGCTGTCCATAATGGTTATAAACAGATGCTGTGGCTGGTGAGTCATGATCATAAGGACAAGGTCAGGGTTAAATAAAACCCAAGTTGTGTAAACTGAATATAAAAGAACAATAAGTCCTTTAATGAATACAAATACGAAAAGCAGACAAAATAAAACAACAAAATAATTACAGTCCATTAAAGAACATCAGTGAGAGAAACAAAATAAACAAGACAGTCTTTGAAGGAATATTGAAAACAAACAATTCAAGAGCAAACATAAAAAACAAAACGACCAAAAATATTCAAGTTTACTCGTCCTCCTCATCACTTAATACTCTATATTCGGACAAGATCACACCTTCTTCAGTAACCGAGATCCTTGCATAATTAGAAATCACAGTTAACCCAAACACTGAATAATTCATGTCATTTATCACATGAACAGTACTCATGCTGGTATGATCGCCAAGCCTAATGGGAACCATACCAACACTTTGCTTATGTATTTTACAATGGCCCCACACTACAGGCTGAATGAGGTGGGTTTCCAACCGTTTTAATTTGATTCCACACTTTTTGGCATCACGTGACAGCATGTCTACTCCGACATTACCAGTATCAACGTACCCCTCCACCTCAACATCATTGATGCTAAACACAGCAGTTTTTAGCTAAGCCATTTTTGGTAATGACATTGTATGCTCAAAAAGTACATGCATCCTATCATCCTCCGGATAGTTGATTATCTGACACTTATAATTTATTAGTGTATCCATACCCAGTATTGGGATATCAGTATTGTCGTCACTTATAACAAGGTAAGGAAAAATAGTCATGTTTTCTGCCTCATTCTCGGTCTCCACCACCACCTCTGTGTTGCCCAGGCTACCAAGTACCCACGCAGTGGATTCCCCTCCAGGTACTGGTAAAGCTTTATTTTGCTTTCACAATACAAACCGCATTCTTTTGCAAATGAAATGGGCAACACAGTGAATACTCCGCCAGTATCCAGCAGTGACACATACCACTTGCTGCCAAATTTGGCCATAACATGGGGGTAACCATAACGGGGCATGTGTTCCTCACCGAAAGACAACTTTATCCTCGGCATTTTGCCAAAATGAAAGTTAAAACAAACGCTGTAGTAACAAAACTCTTATTTATCGACTGAAACAATGAAGTTCTGGGCAGAAAACAAGTAATACGCTTAAGACTTACACGTGAGATGAAGCAAACCGTCTCACCACCTTGCAGACGACACGACAACTGAGGCCGATGGCATTTTCTTGTGGCTATAAAAGATACGCACTGTGATATTTGTATTGGGTTTGATTTAAATCATATGTGAAGGTCCTGCAGAGTGCCTCTGGCGGAGTGGGACCAGATAAATAACGACAACAACTTCAACTTCAAGCATATATCAGGGGTCAGTCCTGAGCCAACTGCTGTCCATAATGGTTATAAACAGATGCTGTGGCTGGTGAGTCATGATCATAAGGACAAGGTCAGGGTTAAATAAAACCCAAGTTGTGTAAACTGAATATAAAAGAACAATAAGTCCTTTAATGAATACAAATACGAAAAGCAGACAAAATAAAACAACAAAATAATTACAGTCCATTAAAGAACATCAGTGAGAGAAACAAAATAAACAAGACAGTCTTTGAAGGAATATTGAAAACAAACAATTCAAGAGCAAACATAAAAAACAAAACGACCAAAAATATTCAAGTTTACTCGTCCTCCTCATCACTTAATACTCTATATTCGGACAAGATCACACCTTCTTCAGTAACCGAGATCCTTGCATAATTAGAAATCACAGTTAACCCAAACACTGAATAATTCATGTCATTTATCACATGAACAGTACTCATGCTGGTATGATCGCCAAGCCTAATGGGAACCATACCAACACTTTGCTTATGTATTTTACAATGGCCCCACACTACAGGCTGAATGAGGGGGTTTCCAACCGTTTTAATTTGATTCCACACTTTTTGGCATCACGTGACAGCATGTCTACTCCGACATTACCAGTATCAACGTACCCCTCCACCTCAACATCATTGATGCTAAACACAGCAGTTTTTAGCTAAGCCATTTTTGGTAATGACATTGTATGCTCAAAAAGTACATGCATCCTATCATCCTCCGGATAGTTGATTATCTGACACTTATAATTTATTAGTGTATCCATACCCAGTATTGGGATATCAGTATTGTCGTCACTTATAACAAGGTAAGGAAAAATAGTCATGTTTTCTGCCTCATTCTCGGTCTCCACCACCACCTCTGTGTTGCCCAGGCTACCAAGTACCCACGCAGTGGATTCCCCTCCAGGTACTGGTAAAGCTTTATTTTGCTTTCACAATACAAACCGCATTCTTTTGCAAATGAAATGGGCAACACAGTGAATACTCCGCCAGTATCCAGCAGTGACACATACCACTTGCTGCCAAATTTGGCCATAACATGGGGGTAACCATAACGGGGCATGTGTTCCTCACCGAAAGACAACTTTATCCTCGGCATTTTGCCAAAATGAAAGTTAAAACAAACGCTGTAGTAACAAAACTCTTATTTATCGACTGAAACAATGAAGTTCTGGGCAGAAAACAAGTAATACGCTTAAGACTTACACGTGAGATGAAGCAACCGTCTCACCACCTTGCAGACGACACGACAACTGAGGCCGATGGCATTTTCTTGTGGCTATAAAAGATACGCACTGTGATATTTGTATTGGGTTTGATTTAAATCATATGTGAAGGTCCTGCAGAGTGCCTCTGGCGGAGTGGGACCAGATAAATAACGACAACAACTTCAACTTCAAGCATATATCAGGGGTCAGTCCTGAGCCAACTGCTGTCCATAATGGTTATAAACAGATGCTGTGGCTGGTGAGTCATGATCATAAGGACAAGGTCAGGGTTAAATAAAACCCAAGTTGTGTAAACTGAATATAAAAGAACAATAAGTCCTTTAATGAATACAAATACGAAAAGCAGACAAAATAAAACAACAAAATAATTACAGTCCATTAAAGAACATCAGTGAGAGAAACAAAATAAACAAGACAGTCTTTGAAGGAATATTGAAAACAAACAATTCAAGAGCAAACATAAAAAACAAAACGACCAAAAATATTCAAGTTTACTCGTCCTCCTCATCACTTAATACTCTATATTCGGACAAGATCACACCTTCTTCAGTAACCGAGATCCTTGCATAATTAGAAATCACAGTTAACCCAAACACTGAATAATTCATGTCATTTATCACATGAACAGTACTCATGCTGGTATGATCGCCAAGCCTAATGGGAACCATACCAACACTTTGCTTATGTATTTTACAATGGCCCCACACTACAGGCTGAATGAGGGGGTTTCCAACCGTTTTAATTTGATTCCACACTTTTTGGCATCACGTGACAGCATGTCTACTCCGACATTACCAGTATCAACGTACCCCTCCACCTCAACATCATTGATGCTAAACACAGCAGTTTTTAGCTAAGCCATTTTTGGTAATGACATTGTATGCTCAAAAAGTACATGCATCCTATCATCCTCCGGATAGTTGATTATCTGACACTTATAATTTATTAGTGTATCCATACCCAGTATTGGGATATCAGTATTGTCGTCACTTATAACAAGGTAAGGAAAAATAGTCATGTTTTCTGCCTCATTCTCGGTCTCCACCACCACCTCTGTGTTGCCCAGGCTACCAAGTACCCACGCAGTGGATTCCCCTCCAGGTACTGGTAAAGCTTTATTTTGCTTTCACAATACAAACCGCATTCTTTTGCAAATGAAATGGGCAACACAGTGAATACTCCGCCAGTATCCAGCAGTGACACATACCACTTGCTGCCAAATTTGGCCATAACATGGGGGTAACCATAACGGGGCATGTGTTCCTCACCGAAAGACAACTTTATCCTCGGCATTTTGCCAAAATGAAAGTTAAAACAAACGCTGTAGTAACAAAACTCTTATTTATCGACTGAAACAATGAAGTTCTGGGCAGAAAACAAGTAATACGCTTAAGACTTACACGTGAGATGAAGCAACCGTCTCACCACCTTGCAGACGACACGACAACTGAGGCCGATGGCATTTTCTTGTGGCTATAAAAGATACGCACTGTGATATTTGTATTGGGTTTGATTTAAATCATATGTGAAGGTCCTGCAGAGTGCCTCTGGCGGAGTGGGACCAGATAAATAACGACAACAACTTCAACTTCAAGCATATATCAGGGGTCAGTCCTGAGCCAACTGCTGTCCATAATGGTTATAAACAGATGCTGTGGCTGGTGAGTCATGATCATAAGGACAAGGTCAGGGTTAAATAAAACCCAAGTTGTGTAAACTGAATATAAAAGAACAATAAGTCCTTTAATGAATACAAATACGAAAAGCAGACAAAATAAAACAACAAAATAATTACAGTCCATTAAAGAACATCAGTGAGAGAAACAAAATAAACAAGACAGTCTTTGAAGGAATATTGAAAACAAACAATTCAAGAGCAAACATAAAAAACAAAACGACCAAAAATATTCAAGTTTACTCGTCCTCCTCATCACTTAATACTCTATATTCGGACAAGATCACACCTTCTTCAGTAACCGAGATCCTTGCATAATTAGAAATCACAGTTAACCCAAACACTGAATAATTCATGTCATTTATCACATGAACAGTACTCATGCTGGTATGATCGCCAAGCCTAATGGGAACCATACCAACACTTTGCTTATGTATTTTACAATGGCCCCACACTACAGGCTGAATGAGGGGGTTTCCAACCGTTTTAATTTGATTCCACACTTTTTGGCATCACGTGACAGCATGTCTACTCCGACATTACCAGTATCAACGTACCCCTCCACCTCAACATCATTGATGCTAAACACAGCAGTTTTTAGCTAAGCCATTTTTGGTAATGACATTGTATGCTCAAAAAGTACATGCATCCTATCATCCTCCGGATAGTTGATTATCTGACACTTATAATTTATTAGTGTATCCATACCCAGTATTGGGATATCAGTATTGTCGTCACTTATAACAAGGTAAGGAAAAATAGTCATGTTTTCTGCCTCATTCTCGGTCTCCACCACCACCTCTGTGTTGCCCAGGCTACCAAGTACCCACGCAGTGGATTCCCTCCAGGTACTGGTAAAGCTTTATTTTGCTTTCACAATACAAACCGCATTCTTTTGCAAATGAAATGGGCAACACAGTGAATACTCCGCCAGTATCCAGCAGTGACACATACCACTTGCTGCCAAATTTGGCCATAACATGGGGGTAACCATAACGGGGCATGTGTTCCTCACCGAAAGACAACTTTATCCTCGGCATTTTGCCAAAATGAAAGTTAAAACAAACGCTGTAGTAACAAAACTCTTATTTATCGACTGAAACAATGAAGTTCTGGGCAGAAAACAAGTAATACGCTTAAGACTTACACGTGAGATGAAGCAACCGTCTCACCACCTTGCAGACGACACGACAACTGAGGCCGATGGCATTTTCTTGTGGCTATAAAAGATACGCACTGTGATATTTGTATTGGGTTTGATTTAAATCATATGTGAAGGTCCTGCAGAGTGCCTCTGGCGGAGTGGGACCAGATAAATAACGACAACAACTTCAACTTCAAGCATATATCAGGGGTCAGTCCTGAGCCAACTGCTGTCCATAATGGTTATAAACAGATGCTGTGGCTGGTGAGTCATGATCATAAGGACAAGGTCAGGGTTAAATAAAACCCAAGTTGTGTAAACTGAATATAAAAGAACAATAAGTCCTTTAATGAATACAAATACGAAAAGCAGACAAAATAAAACAACAAAATAATTACAGTCCATTAAAGAACATCAGTGAGAGAAACAAAATAAACAAGACAGTCTTTGAAGGAATATTGAAAACAAACAATTCAAGAGCAAACATAAAAAACAAAACGACCAAAAATATTCAAGTTTACTCGTCCTCCTCATCACTTAATACTCTATATTCGGACAAGATCACACCTTCTTCAGTAACCGAGATCCTTGCATAATTAGAAATCACAGTTAACCCAAACACTGAATAATTCATGTCATTTATCACATGAACAGTACTCATGCTGGTATGATCGCCAAGCCTAATGGGAACCATACCAACACTTTGCTTATGTATTTTACAATGGCCCCACACTACAGGCTGAATGAGGGGGTTTCCAACCGTTTTAATTTGATTCCACACTTTTTGGCATCACGTGACAGCATGTCTACTCCGACATTACCAGTATCAACGTACCCTCCACCTCAACATCATTGATGCTAAACACAGCAGTTTTTAGCTAAGCCATTTTTGGTAATGACATTGTATGCTCAAAAAGTACATGCATCCTATCATCCTCCGGATAGTTGATTATCTGACACTTATAATTTATTAGTGTATCCATACCCAGTATTGGGATATCAGTATTGTCGTCACTTATAACAAGGTAAGGAAAAATAGTCATGTTTTCTGCCTCATTCTCGGTCTCCACCACCACCTCTGTGTTGCCCAGGCTACCAAGTACCCACGCAGTGGATTCCCCTCCAGGTACTGGTAAAGCTTTATTTTGCTTTCACAATACAAACCGCATTCTTTTGCAAATGAAATGGGCAACACAGTGAATACTCCGCCAGTATCCAGCAGTGACACATACCACTTGCTGCCAAATTTGGCCATAACATGGGGGTAACCATAACGGGGCATGTGTTCCTCACCGAAAGACAACTTTATCCTCGGCATTTTGCCAAAATGAAAGTTAAAACAAACGCTGTAGTAACAAAACTCTTATTTATCGACTGAAACAATGAAGTTCTGGGCAGAAAACAAGTAATACGCTTAAGACTTACACGTGAGATGAAGCAACCGTCTCACTACCTTGCAGATGACACGACAACTGAGGCTGATGGCATTTTCTTGTGGCTATAAAAGATACGCACTGTGATATTTGTATTGGGTTTGATTTAAATCATATGTGAAGGTCCTGCAGAGTGCCTCTGGCGGAGTGGGACCAGATAAATAACGACAACAACTTCAACTTCAAGCATATATCAGGGGTCAGTCCTGAGCCAACTGCTGTCCATAATGGTTATAAACAGATGCTGTGGCTGGTGAGTCATGATCATAAGGACAAGGTCAGGGTTAAATAAAACCCAAGTTGTGTAAACTGAATATAAAAGAACAATAAGTCCTTTAATGAATACAAATACGAAAAGCAGACAAAATAAAACAACAAAATAATTACAGTCCATTAAAGAACATCAGTGAGAGAAACAAAATAAACAAGACAGTCTTTGAAGGAATATTGAAAACAAACAATTCAAGAGCAAACATAAAAAACAAAACGACCAAAAATATTCAAGTTTACTCGTCCTCCTCATCACTTAATACTCTATATTCGGACAAGATCACACCTTCTTCAGTAACCGAGATCCTTGCATAATTAGAAATCACAGTTAACCCAAACACTGAATAATTCATGTCATTTATCACATGAACAGTACTCATGCTGGTATGATCGCCAAGCCTAATGGGAACCATACCAACACTTTGCTTATGTATTTTACAATGGCCCCACACTACAGGCTGAATGAGGGGGGTTTCCAACCGTTTTAATTTGATTCCACACTTTTTGGCATCACGTGACAGCATGTCTACTCCGACATTACCAGTATCAACGTACCCCTCCACCTCAACATCATTGATGCTAAACACAGCAGTTTTTAGCTAAGCCATTTTTGGTAATGACATTGTATGCTCAAAAAGTACATGCATCCTATCATCCTCCGGATAGTTGATTATCTGACACTTATAATTTATTAGTGTATCCATACCCAGTATTGGGATATCAGTATTGTCGTCACTTATAACAAGGTAAGGAAAAATAGTCATGTTTTCTGCCTCATTCTCGGTCTCCACCACCACCTCTGTGTTGCCCAGGCTACCAAGTACCCACGCAGTGGATTCCCTCCAGGTACTGGTAAAGCTTTATTTTGCTTTCACAATACAAACCGCATTCTTTTGCAAATGAAATGGGCAACACAGTGAATACTCCGCCAGTATCCAGCAGTGACACATACCACTTGCTGCCAAATTTGGCCATAACATGGGGGTAACCATAACGGGGCATGTGTTCCTCACCGAAAGACAACTTTATCCTCGGCATTTTGCCAAAATGAAAGTTAAAACAAACGCTGTAGTAACAAAACTCTTATTTATCGACTGAAACAATGAAGTTCTGGGCAGAAAACAAGTAATACGCTTAAGACTTACACGTGAGATGAAGCAACCGTCTCACCACCTTGCAGACGACACGACAACTGAGGCCGATGGCATTTTCTTGTGGCTATAAAAGATACGCACTGTGATATTTGTATTGGGTTTGATTTAAATCATATGTGAAGGTCCTGCAGAGTGCCTCTGGCGGAGTGGGACCAGATAAATAACGACAACAACTTCAACTTCAAGCATATATCAGGGGTCAGTCCTGAGCCAACTGCTGTCCATAATGGTTATAAACAGATGCTGTGGCTGGTGAGTCATGATCATAAGGACAAGGTCAGGGTTAAATAAAACCCAAGTTGTGTAAACTGAATATAAAAGAACAATAAGTCCTTTAATGAATACAAATACGAAAAGCAGACAAAATAAAACAACAAAATAATTACAGTCCATTAAAGAACATCAGTGAGAGAAACAAAATAAACAAGACAGTCTTTGAAGGAATATTGAAAACAAACAATTCAAGAGCAAACATAAAAAACAAAACGACCAAAAATATTCAAGTTTACTCGTCCTCCTCATCACTTAATACTCTATATTCGGACAAGATCACGCCTTCTTCAGTAACCGAGATCCTTGCATAATTAGAAATCACAGTTAACCCAAACACTGAATAATTCATGTCATTTATCACATGAACAGTACTCATGCTGGTATGATCGCCAAGCCTAATGGGAACCATACCAACACTTTGCTTATGTATTTTACAATGGCCCCACACTACAGGCTGAATGAGGGGGGTTTCCAACCGTTTTAATTTGATTCCACACTTTTTGGCATCACGTGACAGCATGTCTACTCCGACATTACCAGTATCAACGTACCCCTCCACCTCAACATCATTGATGCTAAACACAGCAGTTTTTAGCTAAGCCATTTTTGGTAATGACATTGTATGCTCAAAAAGTACATGCATCCTATCATCCTCCGGATAGTTGATTATCTGACACTTATAATTTATTAGTGTATCCATACCCAGTATTGGGATATCAGTATTGTCGTCACTTATAACAAGGTAAGGAAAAATAGTCATGTTTTCTGCCTCATTCTCGGTCTCCACCACCACCTCTGTGTTGCCCAGGCTACCAAGTACCCACGCAGTGGATTCCCTCCAGGTACTGGTAAAGCTTTATTTTGCTTTCACAATACAAACCGCATTCTTTTGCAAATGAAATGGGCAACACAGTGAATACTCCGCCAGTATCCAGCAGTGACACATACCACTTGCTGCCAAATTTGGCCATAACATGGGGGTAACCATAACGGGGCATGTGTTCCTCACCGAAAGACAACTTTATCCTCGGCATTTTGCCAAAATGAAAGTTAAAACAAACGCTGTAGTAACAAAACTCTTATTTATCGACTGAAACAATGAAGTTCTGGGCAGAAAACAAGTAATACGCTTAAGACTTACACGTGAGATGAAGCAACCGTCTCACCACCTTGCAGACGACACGACAACTGAGGCCGATGGCATTTTCTTGTGGCTATAAAAGATACGCACTGTGATATTTGTATTGGGTTTGATTTAAATCATATGTGAAGGTCCTGCAGAGTGCCTCTGGCGGAGTGGGACCAGATAAATAACGACAACAACTTCAACTTCAAGCATATATCAGGGGTCAGTCCTGAGCCAACTGCTGTCCATAATGGTTATAAACAGATGCTGTGGCTGGTGAGTCATGATCATAAGGACAAGGTCAGGGTTAAATAAAACCCAAGTTGTGTAAACTGAATATAAAAGAACAATAAGTCCTTTAATGAATACAAATACGAAAAGCAGACAAAATAAAACAACAAAATAATTACAGTCCATTAAAGAACATCAGTGAGAGAAACAAAATAAACAAGACAGTCTTTGAAGGAATATTGAAAACAAACAATTCAAGAGCAAACATAAAAAACAAAACGACCAAAAATATTCAAGTTTACTCGTCCTCCTCATCACTTAATACTCTATATTCGGACAAGATCACGCCTTCTTTAGTAACCGAGATCCTTGCATAATTAGAAATCACAGTTAACCCAAACACTGAATAATTCATGTCATTTATCACATGAACAGTACTCATGCTGGTATGATCGCCAAGCCTAATGGGAACCATACCAACACTTTGCTTATGTATTTTACAATGGCCCCACACTACAGGCTGAATGAGGGGGGTTTCCAACCGTTTTAATTTGATTCCACACTTTTTGGCATCACGTGACAGCATGTCTACTCCGACATTACCAGTATCAACGTACCCCTCCACCTCAACATCATTGATGCTAAACACAGCAGTTTTTAGCTAAGCCATTTTTGGTAATGACATTGTATGCTCAAAAAGTACATGCATCCTATCATCCTCCGGATAGTTGATTATCTGACACTTATAATTTATTAGTGTATCCATACCCAGTATTGGGATATCAGTATTGTCGTCACTTATAACAAGGTAAGGAAAAATAGTCATGTTTTCTGCCTCATTCTCGGTCTCCACCACCACCTCTGTGTTGCCCAGGCTACCAAGTACCCACGCAGTGGATTCCCCTCCAGGTACTGGTAAAGCTTTATTTTGCTTTCACAATACAAACCGCATTCTTTTGCAAATGAAATGGGCAACACAGTGAATACTCCGCCAGTATCCAGCAGTGACACATACCACTTGCTGCCAAATTTGGCCATAACATGGGGGTAACCATAACGGGGCATGTGTTCCTCACCGAAAGACAACTTTATCCTCGGCATTTTGCCAAAATGAAAGTTAAAACAAACGCTGTAGTAACAAAACTCTTATTTATCGACTGAAACAATGAAGTTCTGGGCAGAAAACAAGTAATACGCTTAAGACTTACACGTGAGATGAAGCAACCGTCTCACCACCTTGCAGACGACACGACAACTGAGGCCGATGGCATTTTCTTGTGGCTATAAAAGATACGCACTGTGATATTTGTATTGGGTTTGATTTAAATCATATGTGAAGGTCCTGCAGAGTGCCTCTGGCGGAGTGGGACCAGATAAATAACGACAACAACTTCAACTTCAAGCATATATCAGGGGTCAGTCCTGAGCCAACTGCTGTCCATAATGGTTATAAACAGATGCTGTGGCTGGTGAGTCATGATCATAAGGACAAGGTCAGGGTTAAATAAAACCCAAGTTGTGTAAACTGAATATAAAAGAACAATAAGTCCTTTAATGAATACAAATACGAAAAGCAGACAAAATAAAACAACAAAATAATTACAGTCCATTAAAGAACATCAGTGAGAGAAACAAAATAAACAAGACAGTCTTTGAAGGAATATTGAAAACAAACAATTCAAGAGCAAACATAAAAAACAAAACGACCAAAAATATTCAAGTTTACTCGTCCTCCTCATCACTTAATACTCTATATTCGGACAAGATCACACCTTCTTCAGTAACCGAGATCCTTGCATAATTAGAAATCACAGTTAACCCAAACACTGAATAATTCATGTCATTTATCACATGAACAGTACTCATGCTGGTATGATCGCCAAGCCTAATGGGAACCATACCAACACTTTGCTTATGTATTTTACAATGGCCCCACACTACAGGCTGAATGAGGGGGGTTTCCAACCGTTTTAATTTGATTCCACACTTTTTGGCATCACGTGACAGCATGTCTACTCCGACATTACCAGTATCAACGTACCCCTCCACCTCAACATCATTGATGCTAAACACAGCAGTTTTTAGCTAAGCCATTTTTGGTAATGACATTGTATGCTCAAAAAGTACATGCATCCTATCATCCTCCGGATAGTTGATTATCTGACACTTATAATTTATTAGTGTATCCATACCCAGTATTGGGATATCAGTATTGTCGTCACTTATAACAAGGTAAGGAAAAATAGTCATGTTTTCTGCCTCATTCTCGGTCTCCACCACCACCTCTGTGTTGCCCAGGCTACCAAGTACCCACGCAGTGGATTCCCCTCCAGGTACTGGCTTTATTTTGCTTTCACAATACAAACCGCATTCTTTTGCAAATGAAATGGGCAACACAGTGAATACTCCGCCAGTATCCAGCAGTGACACATACCACTTGCTGCCAAATTTGGCCATAACATGGGGGTAACCATAACGGGGCATGTGTTCCTCACCGAAAGACAACTTTATCCTCGGCATTTTGCCAAAATGAAAGTTAAAACAAACGCTGTAGTAACAAAACTCTTATTTATCGACTGAAACAATGAAGTTCTGGGCAGAAAACAAGTAATACGCTTAAGACTTACACGTGAGATGAAGCAACCGTCTCACCACCTTGCAGACGACACGACAACTGAGGCCGATGGCATTTTCTTGTGGCTATAAAAGATACGCACTGTGATATTTGTATTGGGTTTGATTTAAATCATATGTGAAGGTCCTGCAGAGTGCCTCTGGTGGAGTGGGACCAGATAAATAACGACAACAACTTCAACTTCAAGCATATATCAGGGGTCAGTCCTGAGCCAACTGCTGTCCATAATGGTTATAAACAGATGCTGTGGCTGGTGAGTCATGATCATAAGGACAAGGTCAGGGTTAAATAAAACCCAAGTTGTGTAAACTGAATATAAAAGAACAATAAGTCCTTTAATGAATACAAATACGAAAAGCAGACAAAATAAAACAACAAAATAATTACAGTCCATTAAAGAACATCAGTGAGAGAAACAAAATAAACAAGACAGTCTTTGAAGGAATATTGAAAACAAACAATTCAAGAGCAAACATAAAAAACAAAACGACCAAAAATATTCAAGTTTATTCGTCCTCCTCATCACTTAATACTCTATATTCGGACAAGATCACGCCTTCTTCAGTAACCGAGATCCTTGCATAATTAGAAATCACAGTTAACCCAAACACTGAATAATTCATGTCATTTATCACATGAACAGTACTCATGCTGGTATGATCGCCAAGCCTAATGGGAACCATACCAACACTTTGCTTATGTATTTTACAATGGCCCCACACTACAGGCTGAATGAGGGGGGTTTCCAACCGTTTTAATTTGATTCCACACTTTTTGGCATCACGTGACAGCATGTCTACTCCGACATTACCAGTATCAACGTACCCCTCCACCTCAACATCATTGATGCTAAACACAGCAGTTTTTAGCTAAGCCATTTTTGGTAATGACATTGTATGCTCAAAAAGTACATGCATCCTATCATCCTCCGGATAGTTGATTATCTGACACTTATAATTTATTAGTGTATCCATACCCAGTATTGGGATATCAGTATTGTCGTCACTTATAACAAGGTAAGGAAAAATAGTCATGTTTTCTGCCTCATTCTCGGTCTCCACCACCACCTCTGTGTTGCCCAGGCTACCAAGTACCCACGCAGTGGATTCCGCTCCAGGTACTGGCTTTATTTTGCTTTCACAATACAAACCGCATTCTTTTGCAAATGAAATGGGCAACACAGTGAATACTCCGCCAGTATCCAGCAGTGACACATACCACTTGCTGCCAAATTTGGCCATAACATGGGGGTAACCATAACGGGGCATGTGTTCCTCACCGAAAGACAACTTTATCCTCGGCATTTTGCCAAAATGAAAGTTAAAACAAACGCTGTAGTAACAAAACTCTTATTTATCGACTGAAACAATGAAGTTCTGGGCAGAAAACAAGTAATACGCTTAAGACTTACACGTGAGATGAAGCAACCGTCTCACCACCTTGCAGACGACACGACAACTGAGGCCGATGGCATTTTCTGGTGGCTATAAAGGGCCAAACACAGACCACAGTCATACTAAAAGCCGACCGGGCATAATACGCCCCCTTTAAATGTTCACTATTGGTAGGAAGCTTTGTATATCATTATTTTTCAAAGAATCACTAATATAACAGGCAGTCCTTACTGTACATTATTATTTTACTCACCAAAGTGGACGGGCTGCTGATAACTACCTATTTACCACATTAGTGTCACAAAACGGAAATTATGAGCACTGCCGAGTCTTAAAAATAACTTGCCAACATTTTTACCTCACAGATTATCAACCCTGTGTAATTATATAAAAACTATATTCGAGTAATGTATTTGTTTACGATCATTTAAATAATTTTCCAATATCAGTGAATTTTACAAACGACTGGCAGTGACTCTTGGTTTTAAAAGCAGTAGTGAAGCTAAATCTATTATTTTTCCTAATCTTTCCTGACTATTAGGTAAGTCCGGGATTAGCAACACGGTAAACTAAGAGAGGAAATAATATATCTGTCTTGAAGTAACTGGGAATGGGTAACATTTATTTTTTGCAGTTATTAAAACTCGATCTGATTTTCACGTCAAATATTTTAATATCAAACCTTGTAACTGGTGTTTAAAGTCGATTTGCTTCCACCTGAGGGAACTGGGCCACTCACACTGCATGAATTCTGCTGTAATTGCATGACATTGGAGGAGCTTCAGCTGTGAGGTAGGAATGAGTCTTCACTGGTTACCTGTAAAGAACTATAACTACATTTCAGCTTTAGTTGACGGCCAGGTATTGTCACGTCGGAGGATAGATTTGACTAATGACCAAGGAGTTTCATTCCCACCTCATACAACTACAATTTTTAGTCTTCAGTCAGTTCAGTTCAGTTCAGTTGATAGGTGAGGAGTATTGCCTTTGCATTGGCACACCTCTTGTCAATTTATTTTTCTAGTTAATTATTTTTCTTGTGTTTGTTTTGCTCGTGTCTTTTTTCTTTTTTCTTTTTTTTTTTTGTTAAGGTATTCCTCTTTCCTTAATTTCTCTCTTTTCCTCCATATATGATATAAATAGTCTTTTGTTCTTCCTATATTTTCTTCACTGAACAGTAATTGTCCTATTAAATTGTTTTCATTTTCTATATAAGGCTGTTGTAGGCGTTCTTCCTTATTCCTGTCTTCCTGATACAATGGGCACCATAATAAAAAGTGTTTTATGTTCTCTTCTGCTGCCCCACACAAATCACATTTAATATTGCCCCCTGAAAATCTCTTCCTATCATTTAGTGGTAATTTATTTGTTCTACTTTTGTATAATATTATGGATGCTTTGGTATTATCATATATTTTTTCTTCTTTTACATTTGGTTTATAATTTTTATAAATTTCCAGACTCCTTTTTTCATTTCTTTCTTCCACTGAGATGAGTCTCAATTCTGTACTTTTTCTTTGATGTCTTTAATACTAATATTTTTTTACTGATTTATTTTCTAATCCTATTTTTCTCATGTATGTTTTTACTGTACATATCAACTGGTCTTTTCTACTTTCCATTTTTTCTTGCATTATTCTTTTAAGTCATTTTCACCTTCTTCTAATCCATATTTTAAATACTTAATATATCCTTCCATTATTCTGCTCTGCATACATGATGTCCCTATTTCTCCTCTCAGTGTTGGTATCTGAGCATATCTTGGTGCCCCTAATATGTATCGGTAAACGCTGTTTTCAATTCTCTGTAGTTCCTCTATTTCGTTTTTTGTAAATTCTAGTATATTTTCCCCGTACAGTATAGTTGGGAGTACCACACTTTTCCAGTAAGTTTTGCCTAGTAGTACCTTATTGACACTGTGGGCTATAATTGTGTATGTGATGTTTGCCATCTTTTTAGCTTTTTCAATTATCCGTCTCTTGTGCGGACATTGGTAGTGACCATCAACTCAGCATTGCAAAAATAAGGTTTAAACTTAAAAATCAGAAGAAGGAAAAATCTGGTGTTGGTAGATACGATATTGTTAAGCTTAGAAGAGAAGGAGAAGAAAAGGAGGAATTCAGATTAGAATGCAGAAATAGGTTTTTGGTGTTGGAAACGTTGAAAGAGGGGGAGAGAAGTGTAGATGAGATGTGGGAGGATGTGAACAAAGTTTTGCATGAGACTGCTGAATGTACGATTGGAAGGAGACATAGATTCAGGAGAAAGAAATGGATATCAGAGGAAACGTGGGATATGATAAAAAAGAGAGGTGAGGCTAAATTGAGGAGTGAGATGCAATGCGTTGATGAACGAGAGATTGAATTAGCAAGAGCTGCGTACTGGAGTTTGAATTCAGAAGTAAGAAGGTTAGCTAGGAGAGATAAAAGAAGATGTGTGGATGAAAAGGTTGCAGAGACTGAAATCCTAATAAACAAAAATGATGGACAGAGTCAAAGAATAGCATATGAATCGATTAGAGAACTGAGTGGTAATGCAGGTAAATGCAAGGAAATACCAATTAGAGACAGGGAAGGAAATTTATTGACCAAAGATGGAGATATTAAAAATAGATGGAAAGAGCATTTTGAGACAGTTCTTAATAGACCAGTACCACCAGAAGAGGATATACCGTCTGCTCAGGAAGATTTAAATATAGAAACAGGAGAGTTGAGGCTTGCAGAAGTGGAGAAAGCAGTAAAACAGTTAAAGAATAATAAGGCACCAGGGGAGGATGGTTTATTTCCGGAAATGTTTAAAGTGGAGGGGGATAGATTAATAATGATCTTGACCAAGCTATTCAATAAGATATGGGTGACGGGGTTACTACCATCAGTTTGGAAGAATGGTGTAATTGTTAAAGTTCCGAAGAAAGGAGACCTGAGTAAATGTGGTAATTGGAGGGGAATCTCTTTGTCACCGATAGCTTTGAAAGTTTTCAGTAGAGTATTGTTAAATAGGTTGGAGCCGGTGGTTGAGGGTATTCTGAGGGATGAACAGGCTGGTTTTAGAAAGGGACGTGGTTGCAATGATCAGATCTTTATAGTTAGGCATTTGATGCAGCAAGTTAATGAAATGAGAGTACCGTTAAGTCTTTGTTTTGTTGATTTTGAAAAGGCTTTTGATAGTGTTTCGAGAGAGTCTATGGGGAAGATCATGAGACATTATGGAATACCAGAGGAGTTTGTGAGGGTCATTATGAACATGCATGAGGACACATTTTGTAAAGTGATGGTTGATGGTTGTCTGAGTGATTCGTTTGAAGTCAAGTCCGGAGTAATTCAAGGTGGTGTTCTATCGCCTTTACTATTTATATTGGTCATTGATTACATTATGAAACGTGTTGGAACAGAAACCGGTGCAGGTATACTTTGGGGAGAGAACAGGAAACTTTTGGATTTAGATTATGCAGATGATATAGTTTTGATTTGTGATGGGCCAGAAGAGATGCAGAGAGTGTTGGACTGTTTGGTGAGTGAAGGTCGCAAGGTGGGTTTGGTTATTAATTGTGGAAAAACTGAAATAATCAATATGAATATGGAAAATGCGCAGGAATGTGTAATTGGAGGTATGGTTGTAAAGCAAGTTGATAGGTTTAAATATTTAGGTACTTATTTAGCCAAGGATGGTTCTTTGAACTTTGAATTCGAGGAAAGGTTAAAGAAGGCTAATCAGGCAATGGGAATGCTTAAAAATATTTGGAATAATAACAATTTCTCTGTGCATACAAAAATTAAACTTTATAAGGTAATGGTTAGGAGTATCTTAATTTATGGACACGAGTCTTGGTACAGCACAGTGACTATGGAAAATAAATTCTTGGTGTTTGAAAATAAAGCACTTAGAAGAATATTAGGAGTTAAGTGGTGGGAAAGGATACCAAATAGTAGAATTAGAGAAATAACGGGAGTGCAGCCGATCGATGAATATGTTAGATTCTCACGATGGAAGTGGCTAGGACATGTGTATAGGAGACAGGGAATAGTACGAGGTATACCAGGGTGGGTGGCACCTGGTAGGAGAGGTAGAGGAAGGCCAAAAGAGACGTGGGTGAGGACAATGAGACGGGAAGCTGGAGATGAGTGTTGGGGAGATCTTGAGGAGTTAGCACAAGATAGGATGTGGTGGTGTGAGTTCATCGAGGCCCTATGCATCCCCGAGGGTGCCACAGGAAATGATTGATTGTGCACTCTAAAGCATCTTCTCTGGTCGTTTATTGTAATTCCTAAATATTTGGTTTCATTTGTTAACTCTATCTCTCTTATTTTTTTGGGTTTGGTTTTCATGTTAAAGATCAGGATTTTACTTTTTGTTTTATTTATATCAAGCCCACACTCTTCTCCTACTGTAATCAAACTGTCTACTATTTTTCCTGCCTCTTCTATTGTATGAGCTAGTAGCAGCCCGTCATCTGCAAAGAACAGTGCTGCTATTTTAAATATTTCATCCTTATACACTGTGCCTTCTTTTTCCAACCTGTGTATTATATAGTAGGTTATCATTTTAAATATTGTGGTTGAGCTTGTGCATCCTTGCCTTATGCCACTATTAATTATTATTTCTGTTTTATTTTTTTTTGCCATACCCGGTATTCTATTGTTGTTCTGTCCCCCGTGTAAGTGTCTGCTGTTACCTCTATTATATCTTCTTGTACCTTGAATTCTTTTAGTATTTCAATCATTTTCTTCCTTTTTACTAAGTCATAAGCTTTTGCATAGTCTACTGATAATACTATTAGACTCTTTTTCTGCTCATAAATTATCTTTATACAATATTTTAAAATGAAAAAGTTATTTTCAATTCTTCCTCCTTCAGTAAATCCATTTTGTGTTTCCTTTATTTCATTATTATTCCTTAGATGCTCTTCTATCTTTTATGACAGTTGACATGAATAATTTATACGAGATGTTAGTTAACGCTATTGGTCTTAATTCATTTGCTTTTGGTTTGTTTACTTTTGGCACCATCATAGTTCTTGATTCTTTCCATTCTTTTGGTACCTTTCCTTTATCTATTATTTCATTAAAACACACTGTCATTGTGTCCATTATCTTGTCACTTTTTATTAGGATTTTATATAATTCTGGTTTTAGCATGTCTGGTCCCGGCGCTTTCTTATTTTTTGGTTTCTTTATATTTTCTCTCAGTTGTATTGTTGTTACTACTGGTTTTTCCATGTACAGTATGTTGTATTCTTCTTTATTGGTAATGCCATATCCATATGTTCCCCCAATTGTTGCGTGATTGTTATTATTTGTTCAACTGTATTTTCATTATTTTGTCTTTTTATCTCGATTTTTCCAGTGTTGTTTCTGCTGGCTATCCATTTGTACTTTTTTTTTTTTTTTTTTTTTCTTCTCATTCCACACCATATCTATTCCATTTTGTTGTCTGTTGTATATTTTTGACCAATATCTCTCTATTTCTGGTTTGATATTTTCTTTTTCTAACTCTTCTCTATTTCCATTATATATCTTTAATTCCATTTCTTCTTTTCCTTTTTTCTTTCTTAATTTATTTATATTTTCCCATAATTTTTTACTTCTGTTTTCTCCTTGAGTTATTTCTTTTGTTATTTTTACTTCATCAATGGTTATGGCCTCTTTTATTTCTGTCTGGACCTTTTTCTTTTGTTCATGATATAAAACTTTATTCCTCTCTTTTTCTTCTTGTGTTTTAGCGTTCCTTGTAAGTCTATTATAGTACTTTTGCTTTTTTATTCCCTCTCTAATACTTTTATTCATCCAAGGTTCTTCTTCTATTTGTCCAGTCTTATCTATCCTCCTTCTATATTTTGCTGTAAGGTTTTTGTCAGCACTGTCTTTGATTTATTTTATTCAGCTTTTCCATATTACTTATGACCTCTGTTTGTATTATCTCTTCTATTTCCTTCATATACTCCATAACTTTTCCTCCCTCTGTTTTGTAGTAGGTAATATCTTCCCACCCTTTTTCTTATGATTTTTATTCGATCTCCCCTTAATCTTAAGTTTTATTTGTATTAAATTTTATGGTCTGATCAAATATTTCTTCAAGTTGTGAGTGGCCCAGTTCTGCCAGATGAAAACAAAGTAACTATATTTGGCCATGTACTGAGCCAAAAGGTGTTAGGGATCTTTGTTTAACTTACTGTAGCAGCTGAATACTCTATTTTAAGGGCATGAAATTGCCATCTCACCATCTTGAATGCTGACAGGTAACATCAGATTAACATTGTGGTGCTAGTCAGAAAGAAAGGCTATGAAAACGATGGAGAGCTGTTGCATTGTCTTTCAGCCACTGAACCACACACATACACACACACACACACACACACAGAGCAATTGATCAATGGAATGCACTACCGAATGTAATAGTGTGTGCCAAAACAATTCACAAATTTAAGGATATGTACGATAAATATGGTCTAAGACACGGGACAATACGAGCTTGACTCATTCCTGTAAAGATACAATTAGGTAAGAACAATTAGGTAAGAACACAGAAGACATAATAGTGAAAGGCCATATAATAATTACAAACAGGCAAGAAACGATTACACAAGAATAAGGAGGGAAGCCCAAAAACAGATTGAGGAGGATATCATAAATAAAAGTAGTGATCTATCTATCTATCAATCTATTGCCAGACGCCTCAATCCTGTTTGGGGTGGCCAAAAACAAATCGCCTCCAAGCCGCCCTGTCCCCCGCCATTTCACTGCCCTGCTCGCAACTCACACCCCCCTTTCTCATATACCTCTCCACCCCATCCCTCCATCTCATCCTCGGCCACCCCCTCCCTCTTCCCCCCTCCACCTCACTCACATACACTCTCTTCGTCAGTCTTTCACCCTCCATCCTCTGCACATGGACAAACCATCTCAGTGTGTTCCTCATAACGCTTCCTATCACATCCACATCAACACCACAATGCTCCTTTATATCCTCATTCGTCAGCCTGTCTCTCCATGTGACTCCACAGGCTCCTCTTAAATAACTCATTTCCACTGCTCTCACTCTTGACTTGTGTCCTTCCAACAACGTTCAAGCTTCACTTCCGTACGTTAGAGTTGGTATCACAATACTGTCATGTAATAACTTTTTCACTTCCATGCTCACTTCCCTGTTTCTTATCACTACTTTCAAAGAACCAGCAACCTGTCTTCCCTGCTGTACCTTTTCAAGCACTTCACCCTCCAAACCTCCATCCTTACTCATCACACTACCCAAGTACTTAAACGTACTCAGATTTTCCAATTCCTCACCATCCAACCTCGCTGTACATTCACTGACTTCACCTCTCTCAAAGACCATCACTTTACTCTTCCCTACATTCACCTTTAGATTCTGTTTCTTACACACTTTCCCAAACTCATCCACCAAGCCTTGCAGCTCCCCTTCGTCTTCACTCAACAACACAGTATCATCTGCAAACAACAGTACAGGGAGTTTCCAAACACTATCCTCTCTCACCAGGGCCACTCCAACATCCACTACACTACCTTGTACCTCTTTTATTACCCCATCCATGTACAGATTGAACAACCATGGAGACATGACACATCCCTGTTTCAACCCCACTTTCAAAGAGAAAAATTCACTTAGTTCACCATCCACACGCACTGCAGCCTTCGCACCATCGTACATACTCTTCACAGCATTCAACAACTTCCCATCTACTCCATATATTCTTGACACTTTCCACAATCCTTGTCTATCCACCCTGTCATATGCTTTCTCCAAATCCATGAAATCCGCATACAACTTCTTTCCCTTCTCTAGAAACTTTTCCACTAAAAATCTAAGAATGAATATCTGATCTACACAACCTCTTTCCTTCCTAAAGCCTCCCTGTTCTTCTCCAACTAATTTCTCTGTTCTTTCTCTAAATCTGTCAATAAGTATCCTACCATACACTTTTCCTATTATACTAAGAAGACAAATGCCCCTATGATTACCACACACTTCTTTTTCCCCTTTTCCTTTGCACAAGGGAATAATTATACCTGACTTCCAATCCTCCGGGACTCTACCTTCCTCCCAGGCCAATCTGCACATCTTCCACATCCATTCTACTACTATCTCTCCCCTATGCTTCAGCATTTCACCACACACTCCATCAATTCCTGGGGCTTTCCCTGATTTAACTTTCTTCATTGCTTCCACAACTTCTATCCTACTGATTTCTTCCTGTCTTCTCACCTCCCTCCTTCTCCCAGCCATTCCCCAGCCACTTATACTCGCATGACTTCCATCTTCTACGTTCAACAAATCCTTAAAGTGTTCTCTCCATCTGCTCACTTTTTCTCCCTTCTCCACTAGTAATCTACCATTTTTATCTTTCACTCCCTTGCTAACTTCACTTCCACCCTGTCTTACTCTTTTCACCTCTTTCCAGAACATTTTCTTACAGTCCCTCCACTTTACACTCAAATTCCTTCCAAATTCCTCATCCACTCTCTTCTTACTCTCTCTTACTAATCTTTTCACCTCTCTCTTTCTTTCAACACATAACTCTCTCTTCCGCCTGTCAACTTCTTCCACGCCCCTATTTCTCATCCATTCATTGTATGCTTTCTTCTTTTGTGCCACAGCCTGTTTCACCTCTGCAGTCCACCACGCTGTTCCTTGCACCCCCCTCCATCTTCTCTTCCTTCCACACACCACATCACATGCTGCACATATTTCTTCTGTAAATATCCTACACATACCTTCCACGTCTCCCATCTGCTCCAATTCATATTTGCCCAATCGTTCCTCCACTTCTCTCTTATACTCTGCCATTTTCTCATCCTCTTGTAACCTTTCCACTCTCCTTGCAACTACTCCTTCCTCTCGTCTTTCCCTTCTTCTATTCCTCCATCTTACTTGAATTCTAATTCTGGCCACCACCAAGTAGTGGTCAGAAAGTCCACTTCCCCAACCTCTAAACTCTTGCATCCATTACACATCTTCGCATCCTTTCATCCACACACACATAATCAATTATTGCCTTCCTTTCATTCAGTTCACCACCCACCCTTCTCATCACTCGCCATGTATACCTGTGGATCATTTTATGCCTGAAGAGGGTATTGGCTATCACCAACCCCCTCCCAGCACAAATGTCCACTAACACACTCCCATTCTTATCTATCTCAGCAGGCACACCCCACTCACCAACTATTCCCTCCACCTTCACATTCCCAACTTTACCATTCATATCACCAATCAAAAACACTCTCTCATTCCTTCCAAACTTATCCATGCACACTTCTACATTTGTCCAGAACTCTTCTCTCACTCTTCTAGCACGATCTTGCGTGCCAAACCATCTCAGCGTGTTCCTCATAACGCTTCCTATCACATCCACATCAACACCACAACGCTCCTTTATATCCTCATTCGTCAGCCTGTCTCTCCATGTGACTCCACAGGCTCCTCTTAAATAACTGATTTCCACTGCTCTCACTCTTGACTTGTGTCCTTCCAACAACGTTCAAGCTTCACTTCCGTACGTTAAGAGTTGGTATCGCAATACTGTCATGTAGTACCTTTTTCACTTCCACGTTTCTTATCACTGCTTTCAAAGAACCAGCAACCTTTCTTCCCTGCTGTACCTTTTCAAGCACTTCACCCTCCAAACCAACATCCTTACTCATCACACTACCCAAGTACTTAAACGTACTCAGATTTTCCAATTCCTCACCATCCAACCTCGCTGTACATTCACTGACTTCACCTCTCTCAAAGACCATCACTTTACTCTTCCCTACATTCACCTTTAGATTCCGTTTCTTACACACTCTCCCAAACTCATCCAACAAGCCTTGCAGCTCCCCTTCGTCTTCACTCAACAACACAGTATCATCTGCAAACAACAGTACAGGAAGTTTCCAAACACTATCCTCTCTCACCAGGGCCACTCGAACATCCACTACTCTACCTTGTACATCTTTTATTACCCCATCCTTGTACAGATTGAACAACCATGGAGACATGACACATCCCTGTTTCAACCCCACTTTCAAAGAGAAAAATTCACTTAGTTCACCATCCACACGCACTGCAGCCTTTCCACCATCATACGTACTCTTCACAGCATTCAACAACTTCCCATCTACTCCATATATTCTTAACACTTTCCACAATCCTTGTCTATCCACCCTGTCATATGCTTTCTCCAAATACATGAAAGCCGCATACAACTTCTTTCCCTTCTCTAGAAACTTTTCCACTAAAGATCTAAGAATGAATATCTGATCTACACAACCTCTTTCCTTCCTAAAGCCTCCCTGTTCTTCTCCAACTAATTTCTCTGTTCTTTCTCTAAATCTGTCAATAAGTACCGGTATCCTACCGTACACTTTTCCCATTATATAGTGGGGCACCAATTTTCGCGCCTAATTGGGTCCAAAAATAATGCGCGAAAGTGAAATTAGCGAAAGTTGGGGCATTGTCTTTATGGCAAAAAGGCTAATTGGTTCCCGGTTATCCTAAAGTAACATCAGATTTTCATTTTCACTTGCAGTACAGTACATCAAATCACTATTATACATTGCATTGTGTGATACAAACAATAAAAACTGTACAGTACACATAATATGAGGAGAAACGTACCACAGAGACCAGGTTGAGGTGTTTAATGGATGTTGGGGGTAAGTATCCGAGGCGCGTGGCGGGCTTATTTAGCCACGCCAGACGTATTGGTGCCACCTCTTGCTGCCTCGCTACCACTTTCTCTCTCTGCCTCCTCAGATGCAACTTGATGCAACACTTCCACTCTGTGCTGAATTTCCCTTTGTGCTAGGTTCTCTTGAACAAATCCATCGAAATCTTCATCCAGGTTAAGCTCCTCTATGGCCTTGGCCTTGGCGTTTCCTCCTGCCTTTGAATGTCCCGGCCACTTTTTATCACCACCACTGCCTCCCGGCCCTCCCCCCACACCATCCAGGCTCTCCCCCCACACCACCAGGCCCTTTCCCCACACTACCAGGTATAGTAGAGGTCATTGAACCGTGAGAATCCAACACAGTGGAGCTAGCACGCTCGTACACAATGGCGGGAATGGGTGGACAGAGTGTTGGCATGACGTCATTCAAGATGGCGGTGGGTTGCGGGTGGGCGGTGCAGGAAATTCAAAGTTCAAAATATTATCCCAAACCCAAAATTTGTGCGCGAAAATCGATTTTTTTCAAGCGAAAGTGGAAGTTAGGGAATATTTGGTGCATGCCGCGAAAGTGGATTCCGCGAATCCTGCTGTAGCGAAAGTTGGTGCACTACTGTACTAAGAAGACAAATGCCCCTATGATTACCACACACTTCTTTTTCCCCTTTTCCTTTGTACAAGGGAATAATTATACCTGACTGTCAATCCTCCGGGACTCTACCTTCCTCCCAGGCCAATCTGCACATCTTCCACATCCATTCTTCTACTATCTCTCCCCTATGCTTCAGCATTTCACCACACACTCCATCAATTCCTGGGGCGTTCCCTGATTTAACTTTCATCATTTGCTTCCACAACTTCTATCCTACTGATTTCTTCCTGTCTTCTCACCTCCCTCCTTCTCCCAGCCATTCCCCAGCCACTTATACTCGCATGACTTCCATCCTCTACGTTCAACAAATCCTTAAAGTGTTCTCTCCATCTGCTCACTTTTTCTCCCTTCTCCACTAGTAATCTACCATTTTTATCTTTCACTCCCCTGCTAACTTCACTTCCTCCTTGTCTTACTCTTTTCACCTCTTTCCAGAACAATTTCTTACAGTCCCTCCACTTTACACTCAAATTCCTTCCAAATTCCTCATCCACTCTCTTCTTACTCTCTCTTACTAATCTTTTCACCTCTCTCTTTCTTTCTACATATAACTCTTCTGCCTCTCAACTTCTTCCACGCCCCTATTTCTCATCCAATCATTGTATGCTTTCTTCTTTTGTGCCACAGCCTGTTTCACCTCTTCAGTCCACCATGCTGTTCCTTGCACCCCCCTCCGTCTTCTCTTCCTTCCGCACACCACATCACATGCTGCACATATTTCTTCTGTAAATATCCTACACACACCTTCCACGTCTCCCATCTGATCCAATTCATATTTGCCCAATCGTTCCTCCACTTCTCTCTTATACTCTGCCATTTTCTCATCCTCTTGTAACCTTTCCACTCTCCTTGCAACTACTCCTTCCTCTCGTCTTTCCCTTCTTCTATTCCTCCATCTTACTTGAATTCTAATTCTGGCCACCACCAAGTAGTGGTCAGAAAGTCCACTCCCGCAACCTCTATAAACTCTTCCATCTATTACACCTCTTCGCATCCTTTCATCCACACACACATAATCAATCATTGCCTTCCTTTCATTCAGTTCACCACCCACCCTTCTCATCACTCGCCATGTATGCCTGTGGATCATTTGATGCCTGAAGTGGGTATTGGCTATCACCAACCCCCTCCCAGCACAAATGTCCACTAACGCACTCCCATTCTCATCTATCTCAGTAGGCACACCCCACTCACCAACTATTCCCTCCACCTTCACATTCCCAACTTTACCATTCATATCACCAATCAAAAACACTCTCTCATTCCTTCCAAACTTATCCATGCACACTTCTACATTTGTCCAGAACTCTTCTCTCACTCTTCTAGCACGATCTTGCGTGCCAAACCATCTCAGTGTGTTCCTCATAACACTTCCTATCACATCCACATCAACACCACAACGCTCCTTTATATCCTCATTCGTCAGCCTGTCTCTCTATGTGACTCCACAGGCTCCTCTTAAATAACTCATTTCCATTGCTCTCACTCTTGACTTGTGTCCTTCCAACAACGTTCAAGCTTCACTTCCGTACGTTAGAGTTGGTATCACAATACTATCATGTAGTAACTTTTTTACTTCCATGCTCACTTCCCCATTTCTTATCACTTCTTTCAAAGAACCATCAACCTTTCTTCCCTGCTGTACCTTTTCAAGCACTTCACCCTCCAAACCTCCATCCTTACTCATCACACTACCCAAGTACTTAAACATACTCACATTTTCCAATTCCTCACCATCCAACCTCGCTGTACATTTACTGACTTTGCCTCTCTCAAAGACCATGACTTTACTCTTCCCTTCATTCACCTTTAGATTCCGTTTCTTACACACTCTCCCAAACTCATCCACCAAGCCTTGCAGCTCCCCTTCGTTTTCACTCAACAACACAGTATCATCTGCAAACAGCAGTACAGGGAGTTTCCAAACACTATCCTCTCTCACCAGGGCCACTCCAACATCCACTACCGGTACCCTACCTTGTACCTCTTCTATTACCCCATCAATTTACAGATTGAATAACCATGGAGACATGACACATTCCTGTTTCAACCCCACTTTCAAAGAGAAAAATTCACTTAGTTCACCATCCACACGCACTGCAGCCTTCGCACCATCATACATACTCTTCACAGCATTCAACAACTTCCCATCTACTCCATATATTCTTAACACTTTCCACAATCCTTGTCTATCCACCCTGTCATATGCTTTCTCCAAATCCATGAAAGCCGCATACAAGTTCTTTCCCTTCTTTAGAAACTTTTCCACTAAAGATCTAAGAATGAATATCTGATCTACACAACCTCTTCCCTTCCTAAAGCCTCCCTGTTCTTGTCCAACTAATTTCTCTGTTCTTTCTCTAAATCTGTCAATAAGTATCCTACCATACACTTTTCCTATTACACTAAGAAGACAAATGCCCCTATGATTACCACACACTTCTTTTTCCCCTTTTCCTTTGTACAAGGGAATAATTATACCTGACTTCCAATCCTCCGGGACTCTACCTTCCTCCCAGGCCAATCTGCACATCTTCCACATCCATTCTACTACTATCTCTCCCCTATGCTTCAGCATTTCATCACACACTCCATCAATTCCTGGGGCTTTTCCTGATTTAACTTTCTTCATTGCTTCCACAACTTCTATCCTACTGATTTCTTCCTGTCTTCTCACCTCCCTCCTTCTCCCAGCCATTCCCCAGCCACTTATACTCTCATTACTTCCATCTTCTACGTTCACCAAATCCTTAAAGTATTCTCTGCATCTGCTCACTTTTTCGCCCTTCTCCACTAGTAATCAACCATTATTATCTTTCACTCCCCTGCTAACTTCACTTCCACCCTGTCTTACTCTTTTCACCTCTTTCCAGAACATTTTCTTACAGTCCCTCCACTTTACAGTCAAATTCCTTCCAAATTCCTCATCCACTCTCTTCTTACTCTCTCTTTCTAATCTTTTCACCTCTCTCTTTCTTTCTACATATAACTCTCTCTTCCTCCTCTCAACTTCTTCCACGCCCATATTTCTCATCCATTCATTGTATGCTTTCTTCTTTTGTACCACAGCCTGTTTCACCTCTTCAGTCCACCACGCTGTTCCTTGCACCCCCCTTCGTCTTCTCTTCCTTCCACACACCACATCACATGCTGCACATACTTCTTCTGTAAATATCGTACACACACCTTCCACGTCTCCCATCTGCTCCAATTCATATTTGCCCAATCGTTCCTCCACTTCTTTCTTATACTCTGCCATTTTCTCATTCTCTTGTAACCTTTCCACTCTCCTTGCAACAACTCCTTCCTCTCGTCTTTCCCTTATTCTATTCCTCCATCTTACTTGAATTCTAACTCTGGCAACCACCAAGTAGTGGTCAGAAAGTCCACTCCCCGAACCTCTATAAACTCTTGCATCCATTACACATCTTCGCATCCTTTCATCCACACACACATAATCAATCATTGCCTTCCTTTCATTCAGTTCACCACCCACCCTTCTCATCACTCGTCATGTATACCTGTGGATCATTTTATGCCTGAAGAGGGTATTGGCTATCACCAACCCCCTCCCAGCACAAATGTCCACTAACGCACTCCCATTCTCATCTATCTCAGCAGGCACACCCCACTCACCAACTATTCCCTCCACCTTCACATTCCCAACTTTACCATTCATATCACCAATCAAAAACACTCTCTCATTCCTTCCAAACTTATCCATGCACACTTCTGCATTTGTCCAGAACTCTTCTCTCACTCTTCTAGCACGATCTTGCGTGCCAAACCATCTCAGTGTATTCCTCATAACGCTTCTTATCACATCCACATCAACACCACAATGCTCCTTTATATCCTCATTCGTCAGCCTGTCTCTCCATGTGACTCCACAGGCTCCTCTTAAATAACTGATTTCCACTGCTCTCACTCTTGACTTGTGTTCTTCCAACAACGTTCAAGCTTCACTTCCGTACGTTAAGAGTTGGTATCGCAATACTGTCATGTAGTACCTTTTTCACTTCCACGTTTCTCATCACTGCTTTCAAAGAACCAGCAACCTTTCTTCCCTGCTGTACCTTTTCAAGCACTTCACCCTCCAAACCAACATCCTTACTCATCACACTACCCAAGTACTTAAACGTACTCAGATTTTCCAATTCCTCACCATCCAACCTCGCTGTACATTCACTGACTTCACATCTCTCAAAGACCATCACTTTACTCTTCCCTACATTCACCTTTAGATTCCGTTTCTTACACACTCTCCCAAACTCATCCAACAAGCCTTGCAGCTCCCCTTCGTCTTCACTCAAAAACACAGTATCATCTGCAAACAACAGTACAGGAAGTTTCCAAACACTATCCTCTCTCACCAGGGCCACTCGAACATCCACTACCCTACCTTGTACCTCTTTTATTACCCCATCCTTGTACAGATTGAACAACCATGGTGACATGACACATCCCTGTTTCAACCCCACTTTCAAAGAGAAAAATTCACTTAGTTCACCATCCACACGCACTGCAGCCTTTCCACCATCATACGTACTCTTCACAGCATTCAACAACTTCCCATCTACTCCATATATTCTTAACACTTTCCACTATCCTTGTCTATCCACCCTGTCATATGCTTTCTCCAAATCCATGAAAGCCGCATACAACTTCTTTCCCTTCTCTAGAAACTTTTCTACTAAAGATCTAAGAATGAATATCTGATCTACACAACCTCTTTCCTTCCTAAAGCCTCCCAGTTCTTCTCCAACTAATTTCTCTGTTCTTTCTCTAAATCTGTCAATAAGTATCGTACCATACACTTTTCCCATTATACAGTGGGGCACCAATTTTCGCGCCTAATTGGGTCCAAAAATAATGCGCGAAAGTGAAATTAGCGAAAGTTGGGGCATTGTCTTTATGGCAAAAAGGCTAATTGGTTCCCGGTTATCCTAAAGTAACATCAAATTTTCATTTTCACTTGCAGTACAGTACATCAAATCACTATTGTACATTGCATTGTGTGATACAAACAATAAAAACTGTACAGTACACATTATATGAGGAGAAACATACCACAGAGACCAGGTTGAGGTGTTTAATGGATGTTGGGGGTAAGTATCCGAGGCGCGTGGCGGGCTTATTTAGCCATGCCAGACGTATTGGTGCCACCTCTTGCTGCCTAACTACCACTCTCTCTCTCTGCCTCCTCAGATGCAACTTGATGCAACACTTCCACTCTGTGCTGAATTTCCCTTTGTGCTAGGTTCTCTTGAACAAATCCATCGAAATCTTCATCCAGGTTAAGCTCCTCTATGACCTTGGCCTTGGCGTTTCCTCCCGACTTTGAATGTCCCGGTCACTTTTTATCACCACCACTGCCTCCCGGCCCTCCCCCCACACCACCAGGCTCTCCCCCCACACCACCAGGCCCTTTCCCCACACTACCAGGTATAGTAGAGGTCATTGAACCGTGAGAATCCAACACAGTGGAGCTAGCACGCTCGTACACAATGGCGGGAATGGGTGGACAGAGTGTTGGCATGACGTCATTCAAGATGGCGGTGGGTTGCGGGTGGGCAGTGCAGGAAATTCAAAGTTCAAAATATTATCCCAAACCCAAAATTTGTGCGCGAAAATCGATTTTTTTCAAGCGAAAGTGGAAGTTAGGGAATATTTGGTGCATGCCGCGAAAGTGGATTCCGCGAATCCTGCTGTAGCGAAAGTTGGTGCACTACTGTACTAAAAAGACAAATGCCCCTATGATTACCACACACTTCTTTTTCCCCTTTTCCTTTGTACAAGGGAATAATTATACCTGACTTCCAATCCTCCGGGACTCTACTTTCATCCCAGGCCAATCTGCACATCTTCCACATCCATTCTACTACTATCTCTCCCCCATGCTTCAGCATTTCACCACACACTCCATCAATTCCTGGGGCATTCCCTGATTTAACTTTCATCATTGCTTCCACAACTTCTATCCTACTGATTTCTTCCTGTCTTCTCACCTCCCTCCTTCTCCCAGCCATTCCCCAGCCACTTATACTAGCATGACTTCCATCCTCTACGTTCAACAAATCCTTAAAGTGTTCTCTCCATCTGCTCACTTTTTCTCCCTTCTCCACTAGTAATCTACCATTTTTATCTTTCACTCCCCTGCTAACTTCACTTCCACCCTGTCTTACTCTTTTCACTTCTTTCCAGAACATATTCTTACAGTCCCTCCACTTTACACTCAAATTCCTTCCAAAATCCTCATCCACTCTCTTCTTACTCTCTCTTACTAATCTTTTCACCTCTCTCTTTCTTTCTACATATAACTCTTCTGCCTCTGAACTTCTTCCACGCCCCTATTTCTCATCCATTCATTGTATGCTTTCTTCTTTTGTGCCACAGCCTGTTTCACCTCTTCAGTCCACCATGCTGTTCCTTGCACCCCCCTCCGTCTTCTCTTCCTTCCACACACCACATCACATGCTGCACATATTTCTTCTGTAAATATCCTACACACACCTTCCACGTCTCCCATCTGCTTCAATTCATATTTGCCCAATCGTTCCTCCACTTCTCTCTTATACTCTGCCATTTTCTCATCCTCTTGTAACCTTTCCACTCTCCTTGCAACTACTCCTTCCTCTCGTCTTTCCCTTCTTCTATTCCTCCATCTTACTTGAATTCTACTTCTGGCCACCACAAAGTAGTGGTCAGAAAGTCCACTCCCGCAACCTCTATAAACTCTTGCATCCATTACACCTCTTCGCATCCTTTCATCCACACACACATAATCAATCATTGCCTTCCTTTCATTCAGTTCACCACCCACCCTTCTCATCACTCGCCATGTATACCTGTGGATCATTTTATGCCTGAAGAGGGTATTGGCTATCACCAACCCCCTCCCAGCACAAATGTACACTAACGCACTCCCATTCTCATCTATCTCAGTAGGCACACCCCACTCACCAACTATTCCCTCCACCTTCACATTCCCAACTTTACCATTCATATCACCAATCAAAAACACTCTCTCATTCCTTCCAAACTTATCCATGCACACTTCTACATTTGTCCAGAACTCTTCTCTCACTCTTCTAGCATGATCTTGCTTGCCAAACCATCTCAGTGTATTCCTCATAACACTTCCTATCACATCCACATCAACACCACAACGCTCCTTTATATCCTCATTCGTCAGCCTGTCTCTCCATGTGACTCCACAGGCTTCTCTTAAATAACTCATTTCCATTGCTCTCACTCTTGACTTGTGTCCTTCCAACAACGTTCAAGCTTCACTTCCGTACGTTAGAGTTGGTATCACAATACTGTCATGTAGTAGCTTTTTCACTTCCATGCTCACTTCCCCATTTCTTATCACTTCTTTCAAAGAACCATCAACCTTTCTTCCCTGCAGTACCTTTTCAAGCACTTCACCCTCCAAACCTCCATCCTTACTCATCACACTACCCAAGTACTTAAACATACTCACATTTTCCAATTCCTCACCATCCAACCTCGCTGTACATTTACTGACTTCGCCTCTCTCAAAGACCATGAATTTACTCTTCCCTACATTCACCTTTAGATTCCGTTTCTTACACACTCTCCCAAACTCATCCACGAAGCCTTGCAGCTCCCCTTCGTTTTCACTCAACAACACAGTATCATCTGCAAACAGCAGTACAGGGAGTTTCCAAACACTATCCTCTCTCACCAGGGCCACTCCAACATCTACTACCGGTACCCTACCTTGTACCTCTTTTATTACCCCATCAATTTACAGATTGAATAACCATGGAGACATGACACATTCCTGTTTCAACCCCACTTTCAAAGAGAAAAATTCACTTAGTTCACCATCCACACGCACTGCAGCCTTCGCACCATCATACATACTCTTCACAGCATTCAACAACTTCCCATCTACACCATATATTCTTAACACTTTCCACAATCCTTGTCTATCCACCCTGTCATATGCTTTCTCCAAATCCATGAAAGCCACATACAAGTTCTTTCCCTTCTTTAGAAACTTTTCCACTAAAGATCTAAGAATGAATATCTGATCTACACAACCTCTTCCCTTCCTAAAGCCTCCCTGTTCTTGTCCAACTAATTTCTCTGTTCTTTCTCTAAATCTGTCAATAAGTATCCTACGATACACTTTTCCTATTACACTAAGAAGACAAATGCCCCTATGATTACCACACACTTCTTTTTCCCCTTTTCCTTTGTACAAGGGAATAATTATACCTGACTTCCAATCCTCCGGGACTCTACCTTCCTCCCAGGCCAATCAGCACATCTTCCACATCCATTCTACTACTATCTCTCCCCTATGCTTCAGCATTTCACCACACACTCCATCACTTCCTGGGGCTTTCCCTGATTTAACTTTCTTCATTGCTTCCACAACTTCTATCCTACTAATTTCTTCCTGTCTTCTCACCTCCCTCCTTCTCCCAGCCATTCCCCAGCCACTTATACTCTCATTACTTCCATCTTCTACGTTCACCATATCCTTAAAGTATTCTCTCCATCTGCTCACTTTTTTGCCCTTCTCCACTAGTAATCTACCATTATTATCTTTCACTCCCCTGCTAACTTCCCTTCCACCCTGTCTTACTCTTTTCACCTCTTTCCAGAATATTTTCTTACAGTCCCTCCACTTTACACTCAAATTCCTTCCAAATTCCTCATCCACTCTCCTCTTACTCTTCTTTTTCTAATCTTTTCACCTCTCTCTTTCTTTCTACATATAACTCTCTCTTCCTCATCTCAACTTCTTCCACGCCCCTATTTCTCATCCATTCATTGTATGCTTTCTTCTTTTGTGCCACAGCCTGTGTCACCTCTTCAGTCCACCACGCTGTTCCTTGCACCCCCCTCCATCTTCTCTTCCTTCCACACACCACATCACATGCTGCACATATTTCTTCTGTAAATATCCTACACACACCTTCCACGTCTCCCATCTGCTCCAATTCATATTTGCCCAATCGTTCCTCCACTTCTTTCTTATACTCTGCCATTTTCTCATTCTCTTGTAACCTTTCCACTCTCCTTGCAACAACTCCTTCCTCTCGTCTTTCCCTTCTTCTATTCCTCCATCTTACTTGAATTCTAATTCTGGCCACCAGCAAGTAGTGGTCAGAAAATCCACTCCCCGAACCTCTATAAACTCTTGCATCCATTACACATCTTCGCATCCTTTCATCCACACACACATAATCAGCCATTGCCTTCCTCTCATTCAGTTCACCACCCACCCTTCTCATCACTCGCCATGTATACCTGTGGATCATTTTATGCCTGAAGAGGGTATTGGCTATCACCAACCCCCTCCCAGCACAAATGTCCACTAACGCACTCCCATTCTCATCTATCTCAGCAGGCACACCCCACTCACCAACTATTCCCTCCACCTTCACATTCCCAACTTTACCATTCATATCACCAATCAAAAACACTCTCTCATTCCTTCCAAACTTATCCATGCACACTTCTACATTTGTCCAGAACTCCTCTCTCACTCTTCTAGCATGATCTTGCGTGCCAAACTATCTCAGTGTGTTCCTCATAACGCTTCCTATCACATCCACATCAACACCACAACGCTCCTTTATATCCTCATTCGTCAGCCTGTCTCTCCATGTGACTCCACAGGCTCCTCTTAAATAACTGATTTCCACTGCTCTCACTCTTGATTTGTGTCCTTCCAACAACGTTCAAGCTTCACTTCCGTTCGTTAAGAGTTGGTATCGCAATACTGTCATGTAGTACCTTTTTCACTTCCACGTTTCTTATCACTGCTTTCAAAGAACCAGCAACCTTTCTTCCCTGCTGTACCTTTTCAAGCACTTCACCCTCCAAACCAACATCCTTACTCATCACACTACCCAAGTACTTAAACGTACTCAGATTTTCCAATTCCTCACCATCCAACCTCGCTGTACATTCACTGACTTCACCTCTCTGAAAGACCATCACTTTACTCTTCCCTACGTTCACCTTTAGATTCCGTTTCTTACACACTCTCCCAAACTCATCCACCAAGCCTTGCAGCTCCCCTTCGTCTTCACGAAACAACACAGTATCATCTGCAAACAACAGTACAGGAAGTTTCCAAACACTATCCTCTCTCACCAGGGCCACTCGAACATTCACTACCCTACCTTGTACCTCTTTTATTACCCCATCCTTGTACAGATTGAACAACCATGGAGACATGACACATCCCTGTTTCAACCCCACTTTCAAAGAGAAAAATTCACTTAGTTCACCATCCACACGCACTGCAGCCTTTCCACCATCATACGTACTCTTCACAGCATTCAACAACTTCCCATCTACTCCATATATTCTTAACACTTTCCACTATCCTTGTCTATCCACCCTGTCATATGCTTTCTCCAAATCCATGAAAGCCGCATACAACTTCTTTCCCTTCTCTAGAAACTTTTCCACTAAAGATCTAAGAATGAATATCTGATCTACACAACCTCTTTCCTTCCTAAAGCCTCCCTGTTCTTCTCCAACTAATTTCTCTGTTCTTTCTCTAAATCTGTCAATAAGTATCCTACCATACACTTTTCCCATTATACAGTGGGGCACTAATTTTCGCGCCTAATTGGGTCCAAAAATAATGCGCGAAAGTGAAATTAGCGAAAGTTGGGGCATTGTCTTTATGGCAAAAAGGCTAATTGGTTCCCGGTTATCCTAAAGTAACATCAGATTTTCATTTTCACTTGGAATACAGTACATCAAATCACTATTTTACATTGCATTGTGTGATACAAACAATAAAAACTGTACAGTACACATTATATGAGGAGAAACATACCACAGAGACCAGGTTGAGGTGTTTAATGGATGTTGGGGGTAAGTATCCGAGGCGCGTGGCGGGCTTATTTAGCCACGCCAGACGTATTGGTGCCACCTCTTGCTGCCTCGCTACCACTCTCTCTCTCTGCCTCCTCAGATGCAACTTAATGCAACACTTCCACTCTGTGCTGAATTTCCCTTTGTGCTAGGTTCTCTTGAACAAATCCATCGAAATCTTCATCCAGGTTAAGCTCCTCTATGACCTTGGCCTTGGCGTTTCCTCCCGACTTTGAATGTCCCGGCCACTTTTTATCACCACCACTGCCTCCCAGCCCTCCCCCCACACCACCAGGCTCTCCCTCCACACCACCAGGCCCTTTCCCCACACTACCAGGTATAGTAGAGGTCATTGAACCGTGAGAATCCAACACAGTGGAGCTAGCACGCTTGTACACAATGGCGGGAATGGGTGGACAGAGTGTTGGCATGACGTCATTCAAGATGGCGGTGGGTTGCGGGTGGGCGGTGCAGGAAATTCAAAGTTCAAAATATTATCCCAAACCCAAAATTTGTGCGCGAAAATCGATTTTTTTCAAGCGAAAGTGGAAGTTAGGGAATATTTGGTGCATGCCACGAAAGTGGATTCCGCGAATCCTGCTGTAGCGAAAGTTGGTGCACTACTGTACTAAGAAGACAAATGCCCCTATGATTACCACACACTTCTTTTTCCCCTTTTCCTTTGTACAAGGGAATAATTATACCTGACTTCCAATCCTCCGGGACTCTACCTTCCTCCCAGGCCAATCTGCACATCTTCCACATCCATTCTACTACTATCTCTTCCCCATGCTTCAGCATTTCACCACACACTCCATCAATTCCTGGGGCGTTCCCTGATTTAACTTTCATCATTGCTTCCACAACTTCTATCCTACTGATTTCTTCCTGTCTTCTCACCTCCCTCCTTCTCCCAGCCATTCCCCAGCCACTTATACTCGCATGACTTCCATCCTCTACGTTCAACAAATCCTTAAAGTGTTCTCTCCATCTGCTCACTTTTTCTCCCTTCTCCACTAGTAATCTACCATTTTTATCTTTCACTCCCCTGCTAACTTCACTTCCACCCTGTCTTACTCTTTTCACCTCTTTCCAGAACATTTTCTTACAGTCCCTCCACTTTACACTCAAATTCCTTCCAAATTCCTCATCCACTCTCTTCTTACTCTCTCTTACTAATCTTTTCACCTCTCTCTTTCTTTCTACATATAACTCTTCTGCCTCTCAACTTCTTCCACGCCCCAATTTCTCATCCATTCATTGTATGCTTTCTTCTTTTGTGCCACAACCTGTTTCACCTCTTCACTCCACCATGCTGTTCCTTGCACCCCCCTCCGTCTTCTCTTCCTTCCACACACCACATCACATGCTTCATATATTTCTTCTGTAAATATCCTACACACACCTTCCACGTCTCCCATCTGCTCCAATTCATATTTGCCCAATCGTTCCTCCACTTCTCTCTTATACTCTGCCATTTTCTCATCCTCTTGTAACCTTTCCACTCTCCTTGCAACTACTCCTTCCTCTCGTCTTTCCCTTCTTCTATTCCTCCATCTTACTTGAATTCTAATTCTGGCCACCACCAAGTAGTGGTCAGAAAGTCCACTCCCGCAACCTCTATAAACTCTTGCATCCATTACACCTCTTTGCATCCTTTCATCCACACACACATAATCAATGATTGCCTTCCTTTCATTCAGTTCACCACCCACCCTTCTCATCACTCGCCATGTATGCCTGTGGATTATTTTATGCCTCAAGAGGGTATTGGCTATCACCAACCCCCTCCCAGCACAAATGTCCACTAACGCACTCCCATTCTCATCTATCTCAGTAGGCACACCCCACTCACCAACTATTCCCTCCACCTTCACATTCCCAACTTTACCATTCATATCACCAATCAAAAACACTCTCTCATTCCTTCCAAACTTATCCATGCACACTTCTACATTTGTCCAGAACTCTTCTCTCACTCTTCTAGCACGATCTTGCGTGCCAAACCATCTCAGTGTATTCCTCATAACACTTCCTATCACATCCACATCAACACCACAGCGCTCCTTTATATCCTCATTCGTCAGCCTGTCTCTCCATGTGACTCCACAGGCTCCTCTTAAATAACTCATTTCCATTGCTCTCACTCTTGACTTGTGTCCTTCCAACAACGTTGAAGCTTCACTTCCGTACGTTAGAGTTGGTATCACAATACTGTCATGTAGTAACTTTTTCACTTCCATGCTCACTTCCCCGTTTCTTATCACTTCTTTCAAAGAACCAGCAACCTTTCTTCCCTGCTGTACCTTTTCAAGCACTTCACCCTCCAAACCTCCATCCTTACTCATCACACTACCCAAGTACTTAAACATACTCACATTTTCCAATTCCTCACCATCCAACCTCGCTGTACATTTACTGACTTCGCCTCTCTCAAAGACTTGACTTTACTCTTCCCTACATTCACCTTTAGATTCCTTTTCTTACACACTCTCCCAAACTCATCCACCAAGCCTTGCAGCTCCCCTTCGTTTTCACTCAACAACACAGTATCATCTGCAAACAGCAGTACAGGGAGTTTCCAAACACTATCCTCTCTCACCAGGGCCACTCCAACATCCTCTACCGGTACCCTACCTTGTACCTCTTTTATTACCCCATCAATTTACAGATTGAATAACCATGGAGACATGACACATTCCTGTTTCAACCCCACTTTCAAAGAGAAAAATTCACTTAGTTCACCATCCACACGCTCTGCAGCCTTCGCACCATCATACATACTCTTCACAGCATTCAACAACTTCCCATCTACTCCATATATTCTTAACACTTTCCACAATCCTTGTCTATCCACCCTGTCATATGCTTTCTCCAAATCCATGAAAGCCGCATACAAGTTCTTTCCCTTCTTTAGAAACATTTCCACTAAAGATCTAAGAATGAATATCTGATCTACACAACCTCTTCCCTTCCTAAAGCCTCCCTGTTCTTGTCCAACTAATTTCTCTGTTCTTTCGCTAAATCTGTCAATAAGTATCCTACCATACACCTTTCCTATTACACTAAGAAGACAAATGCCCCTATGATTACCACACACTTCTTTTTCCCCTTTTCCTTTGTACAAGGGAATAATTATACCTGACTTCCAATCCTCCGGGGCTCTACCTTCCTCCCAGGCCAATCTGCACATCTTCCACATCCATTCTACTACTATCTCTCCCCTATGCTTCAGCATTTCACCACACACTCCAATTCCTGGGGCTTTCCCTGATTTAACTTTCTTCATTGCTTCCACAACTTCTATCCTACTGATTTCTTCCTGTCTTCTCACCTCCCTCCTTCTCCCAGCCATTCCCCAGCCACTTATACTCTCATTACTTCCATCTTCTACGTTCACCAAATCCTTAAAGTATTCTCTCCATCTGCTCACTTTTTCGCCCTTCTCCACTAGTAATCTACCATTATTATCTTTCACTCCCCTGCTAACTTCATTTCCACCCTGTCTTACTCTTTTCACCTCTTTCCAGAACATTTTCTTACAGTCCCTCCACTTTACACTCAAATTCCTTCCAAATTCCTCATCCACTCTCTTCTTACTCTCTCTTTCTAATCTTCTCACCTCTCTCTTTCTTTCTACATATAACTCTCTCTTCCTCCTCTCAACTTCTTCCATGCCCCTATTTCTCATCCATTCATTGTATGCTTTCTTCTTTTGTGCCACAGCCTGTTTCACCTCTTCAGTCCACCACGCTGTTCCTTGCACCCCCCTCCGTCTTCTCTTCCTTCCACACACCACATCACATGCTGCACATATTTCTTCTGTAAATATCCTACACACACCTTCCACGTCTCCCATCTGGTCCAATTCATATTTGCCCAATCGTTCCTCCACTTCTTTCTTATAGTCTGCCATTTTCTCATTCTCTTGTAACCTTTCCACTCTCCTTGCAACACTCCTTCCTCTCGTTTTTCCCTTCTTCTATTCCTCCATCTTACTTGAATTCTAATTCTGGCCACCACCAAGTAGTGGTCAGAAAGTCCACTCCCCGAACCCTATAAACTCTTGCATCTATTACACATCTTCGCATCCTTTCATCCACATACACATAATCAATCATTGCCTTCCTTTCATTCAGTTCACCACCCACCCTTCTCATCACTCGCCATGTATACCTGTGGATCATTTTATGCCTGAAGAGGGTATTGGCTATCACCAACCCCCTCCCAGCACAAATGTCCACTAACGCACTCCCATTCTCATCTATCTCAGCAGGCACACCCCACTCACCAACTATTCCCTCCACCTTCACATTCCCAACTTTACCATTCATATCACCAATCAAAAACACTCTCTCATTCCTTCCAAACTTATCCATGCACACTTCTACATTTGTCCAGAACTCTTCTCTCACTCTTTTAGCATGAACTTGCGTGCCAAACCATCTCAGTGTGTTCCTCATAACGCTTCCTATCACATCCACATCAACACCACAATGCTCCTTTATATCCTCATTCATCACCCTGTCTCTCCATGTGACTCCACAGGCTCCTCTTAAATAACTGATTTCCACTGCTCTCACTCTTGACTTGTGTCCTTCCAACAACATTCAAGCTTCACTTCCGTACGTTAGAGTTGGTATCATAATTCTGTCATGTATTACCTTTTTCACTTCCATGCTCACTTCCCCGTTTCTTATCACTACTTTCAAAAAACCAGCAACCTTTCTTCCCTGCTGTGTCTTTTCAAGCACTTCACCCTCCAAACCTCCATCGTTACTCATCACACTACCCAAGTACTTAAACGTACTCAGATTTTCCAATTCCTCACCATCCAACCTCGCTGTACATTCATTGACTTTACCTCTCTCAGAGACCATCACTTTACTCTTCCCTACATTCACCTTTAGATTCCGTTTCTTACACACTCTCCCAAACTCACCCACCAAGCCTTGCAGCTCCCCTTCGTCTTCACTCAACAACACAGTATCATCTGGAAACAACAGTACAGGGAGTTTCCAAACACCATCCTCTCTCACCAGGGTCACTCCAACATCCACTACCCTACCTTGTACCTCTGTTATTACCCCATCTATGTACAGATTGAACAACCATGGAGACATGACACATCCTTGTTTTAACCCCACTTTCAAAGAGAAAAATTCACTTAGTTCACCATCCACACGCACTGCAGCCTTTCCACCATCGTACATACTCTTCACGGCATTCAACAACTTCCCATCTGCTCCATATATTCTTAACACTTTCCACAATCCTTGTCTATCCACCCTGTCATATGCTTTCTCCAAATAGCAGTCAGATAGATTATTTTCTGGTTAGGAGGGCCGATAGGAGGTTAGTGAGGGATGTTAAAGTTATAGGAAGTGAGGAGTGTGTGCAGCAGCACAAACTATTGATTTGTGATATGGTGCTTAAAGAACAAGTGATGAAAAAGAGGACTTATATACCTAGGTGGAAAATATGGAAGCTGAAAAACCAAGTTGTAAGGGATGCCTTCTATAGCGAGTTGATGAGAGTGGTGGCTGAACAGGGAGCTGTAGACAGAGGTGTTAATGACCAGTACAGAGCCCTCAAGAACAATTTCTTGAGAGTTACTGATGTAACATGCGGCTGGACAAGAGGACCACCAAGACATAAAGTAACTTGGTGGTGGGATGAGGGTGTAGAAGCTGCATTTAAGGAGAAAAGAAGGCTTTTCCGGGAATGGAAGAAGGGTGGTAGCAAAGAGGAATATTTGGCTGCCAAGCATAGGGCTAGGAGAGAGGTATACAGGGCAAAGTCTGAGTCACAGAGACAATTACTTGATAACCTAAATCATGGGGAAAGGAAAAATATATTTAGGGTGGCAGGTCAGATGAAGAGGGATAATCGGGATATCATATGTGAGCAGTGTGTGAAGAATGATGAAGGAAGGGTAGTGGTGAACAGTGAGGATATTAAAGATGCATGGAGAGAGCATTATAACCGGTTGTTGAATGAGGAGTTTGACTGGGACAGGGAAGGTTTGGAGCCAGCAGATCCAGTGTCTGGCCCTTGGCCTTTGATTGATACTGCTACTGTGAATGAGGCAATAGGCAGGATGAGGGTGGGGAAGGCAGCAGGTGTGTCTGGGTTGACTGCCGAAATGTTGAAGGCCTCAGGCGATATAGGGGTGAGTTTAGTCACTGACCTGATAAACAGGATTATTTATGAGTGTGTTGTCCCAGATGATTGGCTGAAGAGTGTAATTGTAAATGTGTATAAAGGGAAGGGTGATGCCCTGGAAAGAGGAAATTATAGAGGTATAAAGCTTTTAGATCAGATAATGAAGGTAATGGAGAGAGTTTTAGAAGGTATGATTAGAGAAAGAGTGAATATTGATGAGATGCAGTTTGGGTTTATGCCAGGTAGGGGGACCACTGATGCCATATTCATTGTTCGACAGCTTCAGGAAAAATATATTGGTAGGAGAAGAGATCTTTATTTTGTTTTTGTTGATTTGGAAAAGGCCTTTGACAGAGTCTCTAGAGAGGTGGTGAAGTGGGCAATGAGAAAGCATGGCTTGGAGGAGTGGCTGGTTAGGGTGGTTATGGCCATGTATGTGGGTGCTCACACCCAGGTGAGAGTGAATGGAGATTTGAGTGATGAGTTTTCCGTGAATGTTGGTGTGCATCAGGGGTCAGTCTTGAGTCCCGTGTTGTTTATCATGGTACTTGAAGCCCTTTCACGTGACTTTAGAAACGGACTCCCGTGGGAGTTGTTGTATGCTGATGATTTGGTGTTGATTGCAGAGAATGAAAGGGAGGCGGAGGAAAGGTTTAGGAAGTGGAGAGATGGTATGGGGCAAAAGGGTTTAAGGGTAAATGCAGATAAAACAAAAGTGATGATATCTAGGGTTGGTGGCGGTACTGTCAAAAACGAGGGAGAGTGGCCATGTGCAGTTTGCCACAAGGGCGTGGGAAGTAATTCCATCTTGTGCAGTGTGTGTTATAAATGGGTGCATAAGAGATGTAGTGGTATCAGAGGTAGACTGCGAGATAATGCTGATTTTATGTGTATGGCGTGCCGGGGTGAGCAGGTGGAGATCGTCAGACGTGAAAGGATTGAACTTGCTGGTGAATCTCTTGAGTGTGTGGAAGAGTTTTGTTATTTGGGAGACATGTTGTGTGCTGGAGGTGGGGCTGGAGCTAGCTCTGTGGATAGGGTGAGAAGTGGTTGGAAGAAGTTCAGGGAGCTCTTGCCTCTCCTGACATTGAGAGGGCTCTCCCTACGTGCTAAGGGGTCTTTGTATGCAGCATGTGTTAGGAGTGTAATGCTGTATGGTAGTGAGACCTGGGCAGTGAAGGAGGAAGACATTCGCCGGCTCAGACGTACTGAAATGACAATGATTAGGTGGATGTGCAGTGCGTCCCTGCGTCCAAGGCCTGGAGGGGTTGGGTTTACAATGGAAGAGTTGAGAGGTAGGATGGGACTGGAGTGTATTGGTGTTGTGATGAGGAGAGGTAGATTGAGGTGGTTTGGACATGTGGAGAGGATGGGGGATGATAATTGGGTGAGGAAGGTGAGAAGTGTTAATATTGGGGGTGGGGTTGTGAGGGGTAGACCGAGAAAGACATGGGACGAGGTCATTAAGTGTGACCTTAGGGTTAAGGGACTGAACAGAGAGGCTGCAATGGATCGTGCAGCGTGGAGAGCCACCATTAGGTGACCAAGGCCGACACATGCAAGCATGTTGGAGCCTTTAAAAACGAAAACGAAAACGAAATCCATGAAAGCCCCATACAATTTCTTTCCCTTCTCTAGAAATTTTTCCACTAAAGATCAAAGAATGAATATCTGATCTACACAGCCTCTTTCCTTCCTAAAGCCTCCCTGTTCTTGTCCAACTAATTTCTCTGTTCTTTCTATAAATCTGTCAATAAGTATCCTACCATACACTTTTCCTATTATACTAAGAAGACAAATGCCCCTATGATTACCACCCACTTCTTTTTCCCCTTTTCCTTTGTACAAGAGAATAATTATACCTGACTTCCAATCCTCCGGGACTCTACCTTCCTCCCAGGCCAATCTGCACATCTTCCACATCCATTCTACTACTATCTCTCCCCCATGCTTCAGCATTTCACCACACACTCCATCAATTCCTGGGGCTTTCCCTGATTTAACTTTCTTCATTGCTTCCACAACTTCTATCCTACTGATTTTTTCCTGTCTTCTCACCTCCCTCCTTCTCCCAGCCATTCCCCAGCCACTTATACTCGCATGACTTCCATCCTCTACGTTCAACAAATCCTTAAAGTGTTCTCTCCATCTGCTCACTTTTTCTCCCTTCTCCACTAGTAATCTACCATTTTTATCTTTCACTCCCTTGCTAACTTCACTTCCACCCTGTCTTACTCTTTTCACCTCTTTCCAGAACATTTTCTTACAGTCCTTCCACTTTACACTCAAATTCCTTCCAAATTCCTCATCCACTCTCTTCTTACTCTCTCTTACTAATCTTTTCACCTCTCTCTTTCTTTCTACATATAACTCTCTCTTCCGCCTCTCAACTTCTTCCACGCCCCTATTTCTCATCCATTCATTGTATGCTTTCTTCTTTTGTGCCACAGCCTGTTTCACCTCTGCAGTCCACCACGCTGTTCCTTGCACCCCCCTCCGTCTTCTCTTCCTTCCACACACCACATCACATGCTGCACATATTTCGTCTGTAAATATCCTACACACACCTTCCACGTCTCCCATCTGCTCCAATTCATATTTGCCCAATCGTTCCTCCACTTCTCTCTTATACTCTGCCATTTTCTCATCCTCTTGTAACCTTTCCACTCTCCTTGCAACTACTCCTTCCTCTCGTCTTTCCCTTCTTCTATTCCTCCATCTTACTTGAATTCTAATTCTGGCCACCACCAAGTAGTGGTCAGAAAGTCCACTCCCCCAACCTCTAAACTCTTGCATCCATTACACATCTTCGCATCCTGTCATCCACACACACATAATCAGTTATTGCCTTCCTTTCATTCAGTTCACCACCCACCCTTCTCATCACTCGCCATGTATACCTGTGGATCATTTTATGCCTGAAGAGGGTATTGGCTATCACCAACCCCCTCCCAGCACAAATGTCCACTAACACACTCCCATTCTTATCTATCTCAGCAGGCACACCCCACTCACCAACTATTCCCTCCACCTTCACATTCCCAACTTTACCATTCATATCACCAATCAAAAACACTCTCTCATTCCTTCCAAACTTATCCATGCACACTTCTACATTTGTCCAGAACTCTTCTCTCACTCTTCTAGCACGATCTTGCGTGCCAAGCCATCTCAGTGTGTTCCTGATAACGCCTCCTATCACATCCACATCAACACCACAACGCTCCTTTATATCCTCATTCGTCAGCCTGTCTCTCCATGTGACTCCACAGGCTCCTCTTAAATAACTGATTTCCACTGCTCTCACTCTTGATTTGTGTCCTTCCAACAACGTTCAAGCTTCACTTCCGTACGTTAAGAGTTGGTATTGCAATACTGTCATGTAGTACCTTTTTCACTTCCACGTTTCTTATCACTGCTTTCAAAGAACCAGCAACCTTTCTTCCCTGCTGTACCTTTTCAAGCACTTCACCCTCCAAAGCAACATCCTTACTCATCACACTACCCAAGTACTTAAACGTACTCAGATTTTCCAATTCCTCACCATCCAACCTCGCTGTACATTCACTGACTTCACCTCTCTGAAAGACCATCACTTTACTCTTCCCTACATTCACCTTTAGATTCCGTTTCTTACACACTCTCCCAAACTCATCCACCAAGCCTTGCAGCTCCCCTTCGTCTTCACTCAACAACACAGTATCATCTGCAAACAACAGTACAGGAAGTTTCCAAACACTATCCTCTCTCACCAGGGCCACTCGAACATTCACTACCCTACCTTGTACCTCTTTTATTACCCCATCCTTGTACAGATTGAACAACCATGGAGACATGACACGTCCCTGTTTCAACCCCACTTTCAAAGAGAAAAATTCACTTAGTTCACCATCCACACGCACTGCAGCCTTTCCACCATCATACGTACTCTTCACAGCATTCAACAACTTCCCATCTGCTCCATATATTCTTAACACTTTCCACAATCCTTGTCTATCCACCCTGTCATATGCTTTCTCCAAATCCATGAAAGCCGCATACAACTTCTTTCCCTTCTCTAGAAACTTTTCCACTAAAGATCTAAGAATGAATATCTGATCTACACAACCTCTTTCCTTCCTAAAGCCTCCCTGTTCTTCTCCAACTAATTTCTCTGTTCTTTCTCTAAATCTGTCAGCAAGTATCCTACCATACACTTTTCCCATTATACAGTGGGGCACCAATTTTCGCGCCAAATTGGGTCCAAAAATAATGCGCGAAAGTGAAATTAGCGAAAGTTGGGGCATTGTCTTTATGGCAAAAAGGCTAATTGGTTCCTGATTATCCTAAAGTAACCTCAGATTTTCATTTTCACTTGCAATACAGTACATCAAATCACTATTGTACATTGCATTGTGTGATACAAACAATAAAAACTGTACAGTACACATTATATGAGGAGAAACATACCACAGAGACCAGGTTGAGGTGTTTAATGGATGTTGGGGGTAAGTATCCGAGGCGCGTGGCGGGCTTATTTAGCCACGCCAGACGTATTGGTGCCACCTCTTGCTGCCTAACTACCACTCTCTCTCTCTGCCTCCTCAGATGCAACTTGATGCAACACTTCCACTCTGTGCTGAATTTCCCTTTGTGCTAGGTTCTCTTGAACAAATCCATCGAAATCTTCATCCAGGTTAAGCTCCTCAGTGGCCTTGCCCTTGGCCTTTCCTCCCGACTTTGAATGTCCCGGCCACTTTTTATCACCACCACTGCCTCCCGGCCCTCCCCCCACACCACCAGGCTCTCCCCCCACACCACCAGGCCCTTTCCCCACACTACCAGGTATAGTAGAGGTCATTGAACCGTGAGAATCCAACACAGTGGAGCTAGCACGCTCGTACACAATGGCGGGAATGGGTGGACAGAGTGTTGGCATGACGTCATTCAAGATGGCAGTGGGTTGCGGGTGGGCGGTGCAGGAAATTCAAAGTTCAAAATATTATTCCAAACCCAAAATTTGTGCGCGAAAATCGATTTTTTTCAAGCGAAAGTGGAAGTTAGGGAATATTTGGTGCATGCCGCGAAAGTGGATTCCGCGAATCCTGCTTTAGCGAAAGTTGGTGCACTACTGTACTAAGAAGACAAATGCCCCTATGATTACCACACACTTCTTTTTCCCCTTTTCCTTTGTACAAAAGAATAATTATACCTGACTTCCAATCCTCCGGGACTCTACCTTCCTCCCAGGCCAATCTGCACATCTTCCACATCCATTCTACTACTATCTCTCCCCCATGCTTCAGCATTTCACCACACACTCCATCAATTCCTGGGGCGTTCCCTGATTTAACTTTCATCATTGCTTCCACAACTTCTATCCTACTGATTTCTTCCTGTCTTCTCACCTCCCTCCTTCTCCCAGCCATTCCCCAGCCACTTATACTCGCATTACTTCCATCCTCTACGTTCAACAAATCCTTAAAGTGTTCTCTCCATCTGCTCACTTTTTCTCCCTTCTCCACTAGTAATCTACCATTTTTATCTTTTACTCCCCTGGTAACTTCACTTCCACCCTGTCTTACTCTTTTCACCTCTTTCCAGAACATTTTCTTACAGTCCCTCCACTTTACACTCAAATTCCTTCCAAATTCCTCATCCACTCTCTTCTTACTCTCTCTTGCTAATCTTTTCACCTCTCTCTTTCTTTCCACATATAACTCTTCTGCCTCTCAACTTCTTCCACGCCCCTGTTTCTCATCCATTCATTGTATGCTTTCTTCTTTTGTGCCACAGCCTGTTTCACCACTTCAGTCCACCATGCTGTTCCTTGCACCCCCCTCCGTCTTCTCTTCCTTCCACACACCACATCACATGCTTCACATATTTCTTCTGTAAATATCCTACACACACCTTCCACGTCTCCCATCTGCTCCAATTCATATTTGCCCAATCGTTCCTCCACTTATCTCTTATACTCTGTCATCATTTTCTCATCCTCTTGTAATCTTTCCACTCTCCTTGCAACTACTCCTTCCTCTCGTCTTTCCATTCTTCTATTCCTCCATCTTACTTGAATTCTAATTCTGGCCACCACCAAGTAGTGGTCAGAAAGTCCACTCCCGCAACCTCTATAAACTCTTGCATCCATTACACCTCTTCGCATCCTTTCATCCACACACACATAATCAATCATTGCCTTCCTTTCATTCAGTTCACCACCCACCCTTCTCATCACTCGCCATGTATGCCTGTGGATCATTTTATGCCTGAAGAGGGTATTGGCTATCACCAACCCCCTCCCAGCACAAATGTCCACTAACGCACTCCCATTCTCATCTATCTCAGTAGGCACACCCCACTCACCAACTATTCCCTCCACCTTCACATTCCCAACTTTACCATTCATATCACCAATCAAAAACACTCTCTCATTCCTTCCAAACTTATCCATGCACACTTCTACATTTGTCCAGAACTCTTCTCTCACTCTTCTAGCACGATCTTGCTTGCCAAACCGTCTCAGTGTGTTCCTCATAACACTTCCTATCACATCCACATCAACACCACAACGCTCCTTTATATCCTCATTCGTCAGCCTGTCTCTCCATGTGACTCCACAGGCTCCTCTTAAATAACTCATTTCCATTGCTCTCACTCTTGACTTGTGTCCTTCCAACAACGTTCAAGCTTCACTTCCGTACGTTAGAGTTGGTATCACAATACTGTCATGTAGTAACTTTTTCACTTCCATGCTCACTTCCCCGTTTCTTATCACTTCTTTCAGAGAACCAGCAACCTTTCTTCCCTGCTGTACCTTTTCAAGCACTTCACCCTCCAAACCTCCATCCTTACTCATCACACTACCCAAGTACTTAAACATACTCACATTTTCCAGTTCCTCACCATCCAACCTCGCTGTACATTTACTGACTTCGCCTCTCTCAAAGACTATGAGTTTACTCTTCCCTACATTCACCTTTAGATTCCGTTTCTTACACACTCTCCCAAACTCATCCACCAAGCCTTGCAGCTCCCCTTCGTTTTCACTCAACAACACAGTATCATCTGCAAACAGCAGTACAGGGAGTTTCCAAACACTACCCTCTCTCACCAGGGCCACTCCAACATCCACTACCGGTATCCTTCCTTGTACCTCTTTTATTACCCCATCAATTGACAGATTGAATAACCATGGAGACATGACACATTCCTGTTTCAACCCCACTTTCAAAGAGAAAAATTCACTTAGTTCACCATCCACACGCACTGCAGCCTTCGCACCATCATACATACTTTTCACAGCATTCAACAACTTCCCATCTACTCCATATATTCTTAACACTTTCCACAATCCTTGTCTATCCACCCTGTCATATGCTTTCTCCAAATCCATGAAAGCCGCATACAAGTTCTTTCCCTTCTTTAGAAACTTTTCCACTAAAGATCTAAGAATGAATATCTGATCTACACAACCTCTTCCCTTCCTAAAGCCTCCCTGTTCTTGTCCAACTAATTTCTCTGTTCTTTCTCTAAATCTGTCAATAAGTATCCTACCATACACTTTTCCTATTACACTAAGAAGACAAATGCCCCTATGATTACCACACACTTCTTTTTCCCCTTTTCCTTTGTACAAGGGAATAATTATACCTGACTTCCAATCCTCCGGGACTCTACCTTCCTCCCAGGCCAATCTGCACATCTTCCACATCCATTCTACTACTATCTCTCCCCTATGCTTCAGCATTTCACCACACACTCCATCAATTCCTGGGGCTTTCCCTGATTTAACTTTCTTCATTGCTTCCACAACTTCTATCCTACTGATTTCTTCCTGTCTTCTCACCTCCCTCCTTCTCCCAGCCATTCCCCAGCCACTTATACTCTCATTACTTCCATCTTCTACGTTCACCAAATCCTTAAAGTATTCTCTCCATCTGCTCACTTTTTCGCCCTTCTCCACTAGTAATCTACCATTATTATCTTTCACTCCCCTGCTAACTTCACTTCCACCCTGTCTTACTCTTCTCACCTCTTTCCAGAACATTTTCTTACAGTCCCTCCACTTTACACTCAAATTCCTTCCAAATTCCTCATCCACTCTCTTCTTTCTCTTTCTAATCTTTTCACCTCTCTCTTTCTTTCTACATATAACTCTCTCTTCCTTCTCTCAACTTCTTCCACGCCCCTATTTCTCATCCATTCATTGTATACTTTCTTCTTTTGTGCCACAGCCTGTTTCACCTCTTCAGTCCACCACGCTGTTCCTTGCACCCCCCTCCGTCTTCTCTTCCTTCCACACACCACATCACATGCTGCACATATTTCTTCTGTAAATATCCTACACACACCTTCCACGTCTCCCATCTGCTCCAATTCATATTTGCCCAATCGTTCCTCCACTTCTTTCTTATACTTTGCCATTTTCTCATCCTCTTGTAACCTTTCCACTCTCCTTGCAACAACTCCTTCCTCTTGTCTTTCCCTTCTTCTATTCCTCCATCTTACTTGAATTCTAATTCTGGCCACCACCAAGTAGTGGTCAGAAAGTCCACTCCCCGAACCCCTATAAACTCTTGCATCCATTACACATCTTCACATCCTTTCATCCACACACACATAATCAATCATTGCCTTCCTTTCATTCAGTTCACCACCCACCCTTCTCATCACTCGCCATGTATACCTGTGGATCATTTTATGCCTGAAGAGGGTATTGGCTATCACCAACCCCCTCCCAGCACAAATGTCCACTAACGCACTCCCATTCTCATCTATCTCAGCAGGCACACCCCACTCACCAACTATTCCCTCCACCTTCACATTCCCAACTTTACCATTCATATCACCAATCAAAAACACTCTCTCATTCCTTCCAAACTTATCCATGCACACTTCTACATTTGTCCAGAACTCTTCTCTCACTCTTTTAGCACGATCTTGCGTGCCAAACCATCTCAGTGTGTTCCTCATAACGTTTCCTATCACATCCATATCAACACCACAACGCTCCTTTATATCCTCATTCATCACCCTGTCTCTCCATGTGACTCCACAGGCTCCTTTTAAATAACTCATTTCCACTGCTCTCACTCTTGACTTGTGTCCTTCCAACAACATTCAAGCTTCACTTCCGTACGTTAGAGTTGGTATCATAATTCTGTCATGTATTACCTTTTTCACTTCCATGCTCACTTCCCCGTTTCTTATCACTACTTTCAAAGAACCAGCAACCTTTCTTCCCTGCTGTACCTTTTCAAGCACTTCACCCTCCAAACCTCCATCCTTACTCATCACACTACCCAAGTACTTAAACGTACTCAGATTTTCCAATTCCTCACCATCCAACCTCGCTGTACATTCATTGACTTCACCTCTCTCAAAGACCATCACTTTACTCTTCCCTACATTCACCTTTAGATTCCGTTTCTTACACACTCTCCCAAACTCATCCACCAAGCCTTGCAGCTCCCCTTCGTCTTCACTCAACAACACAGTATCATCTGCAAACAACAGTACAGGGAGTTTCCAAACACCATCCTCTCTCACCAGGGCCACTCCAACATCCACTACCCTACCTTGTACCTCTGTTATTACCCCATCCATGTACAGATTGAACAACCATGGAGACATGACACATCCTTGTTTTAACCCCACTTTCAAAGAGAAAAATTCACTTAGTTCACCATCCACACGCACTGCAGCCTTTCCACCATCGTACATACTCTTCACGGCATTCAACAACTTCCCATCTGCTCCATATATTCTTAACACTTTCCACAATCCTTGTCTATCCACCCTGTCATATGCTTTCTCCAAATCCATGAAAGCCCCATACAATTTCTTTCCCTTCTCTAGAAACTTTTCCACTAAAGATCTAAGAATGAATATCTGATCTACACAACCTCTTCCCTTCCTAAATCCTCCCTGTTCTTGTCCAACTAATTTCTCTGTTCTTTCTCTAAATCTGTCAATAAGTATCCTACCATACACTTTTCCTATTATACTAAGAAGACAAATGCCCCTATGATTACCACCCACTTCTTTTTCCCCTTTTCCTTTGTACAAGGGAATAATTATACCTGACTTCCAATCCTCCGGGACTCTACCTTCCTCCCAGGCCAATCTGCACATCTTCCACATCCATTCTACTACTATCTCTCCCCCATGCTTCAGCATTTCACCACACACTCCATCAATTCCTGGGGCTTTCCCTGATTTAACTTTCTTCATTGCTTCCACAACCTTTATCCTACTGATTTCTTCCTGTCTTCTCACCTCCCTCCTTCTCCCAGCCATTCCCCAGCCACTTATACTCTCATTACTTCCACCTTCTACGTTCAACAAATCCTTAAAGTGTTCTCTCCATCTGCTCACTTTTTCTCCCTTCTCCACTAGTAATCTACCATTATTATCTTTCACTCCCCTGCTAACTTCACTTCCACCCTGTCTTACTCTTTTCACCTCTTTCCAGAACATTTTCTTACAGTCCCTCCACTTTACACTCAAATTCCTTCCAAATTCCTCATCCACTCTCTTCTTACTCTCTCTTACTAATCTTTTCACCTCTCTCTTTCTTTCTACATATAACTCTCTCTTCCGCCTCTCAACTTCTTCCACGCCCCTATTTCTCATCCATTCATTGTATGCTTTCTTCTTTTGTGCCACAGCCTGTTTCACCTCTTCAGTCCACCATGCTGTTCCTTGCACCCCCCTCCGTCTTCTCTTCCTTCCACACACCACATCACATGCTGCACATATTTCTTCTGTAAATATCCTACACACACCTTCCACGTCTCCCATCTGCTCGAATTCATATTTGCCCAATCGTTCCTCCACTTCTCTCTTATACTCTGCCATTTTCTCATCCTCTTGTAACCTTTCCACTCTCCTTGCAACTACTCCTTCCTCTCGTCTTTCCCTTCTTCTATTCCTCCATCTTACTTGAATTCTAATTCTGGCCACCACCAAGTAGTGGTCAGAAAGTCCACTCCCCAAACCTCTATAAACTCTTGCATCCATTACACATCTTCGCATCCTTTCATCCACACACACATAATCAATCATTGCCTTCCTTTCATTCAGTTCACCACCCACCCTTCTCATCACTCGCCATGTATGCCTGTGGATCATTTTATGCCTGAAGAGGGTATTGGCTATCACCAATCCCCTCCCAGCACAAATGTCCACTAACGCACTCCCATTCTCATCTATCTCAGCAGGCACACCCCACTCACCAACTATTCCCTCCACCTTCACATTCCCAACTTTACCATTCATATCACCAATCAAAAACACTCTCTCATTCCTTCCAAACTTATCCATGCACACTTCTACATTTGTCCAGAACTCTGCTCTCACTCTTCTAGGACGATCTTGCGTGCCAAACCATCTCAGTGTGTTCCTCATAACGCTTCCTATCACATCCACATCAACACCACAACTCTCCTTTATATCCTCATTCGTCAGCCTGTCTCTCCATGTGACTCCACAGGCTCCTCTTAAATAACTCATTTCCATTGCTCTCACTCTTGACTTGTGTCCTTTCAACAACGTTCAAGCTTCACTTCCGTCCGTTAGAGTTGGTATCAGAATACTGTCATGTAGTAACTCTTTCACTTCTTTGCACACTTCCCCTTTTCTTATCACTACTTTCAAAGAACCAGCAACCTTTCTTCCCTGCTGTACCTTTTCAAGCACTTCACCCTCCAAACCTCCATCCTTACTCATCACACTACCCAAGTACTTAAACATACTCACATTTTCCAATTCCTCACCATCCAACCTCGCTGTACATTCACTGACTTCGCCTCTCTGAAAGACTATCATTTTACTCTTCCCTACATTCACCTTTAGATTCCATTTCTTACACACTCTCCCTAACTCATCCACCAAGCCTTGCAGCTCTCCTTCGTCTTCACTCAACAACACAGTATCATCTGCAAACAACAGTACAGGGAGTTTCCAAACACTACCCTCTCTCACCAGGGCCACTTCAACATCCACTACCCTACCTTGTACCTCTTTTATTACCCCATCCATGTACAGATTGAACAACCATGGAGACATGACACATCCCTGTTTTAACCCCACTTTCAAAGAGAAAAATTCACTTAGTTCACCATCCACACGCACTGCAGCCTTTCCACCATCGTACATTCTCTTCACGGCATTCAACAACTTCCCATCTGCTCCATATATTCTTAACACTTTCCACAATCCTTGTCTATCCACCCTGTCATATGCTTTCTCCAAATCCATGAAAGCCCCATACAATTTCTTTCCCTTCTCTAGAAACTTTTCCACTAAAGATCTAAGAATGAATATCTGATCTACACAACCTCTTTCCTTCCTAAAGCCTCCCTGTTCTTCTCCAACTAATTTCTCTGTTCTTTCTCTAAATCTGTCAATAAGTATCCTACCATACACTTTTCCTATTATACTAAGAAGACAAATGCCCCTATGATTACCACCCACTTCTTTTTCCCCTTTTCCTTTGTACAAGGGAATAATTATACCTGACTTCCAATCCTCCGGGACTCTACCTTCCTCCCAGGCCAATCTGCACATCTTCCACATCCATTCTACTACTATCTCTCCCCCATGCTTCAGCATTTCACCACACACTCCATCAATTCCTGGGGCTTTCCCTGATTTAACTTTCTTCATTGCTTCCACAACTTCTATCCTACTGATTTCTTCCTGTCTTCTCACCTCCCTCCTTCTCCCAGCCATTCCCCAGCCACTTATACTCTCATTACTTCCACCTTCTACGTTCAACAAATCCTTAAAGTGTTCTCTCCATCTGCTCACTTTTTCTCCCTTCTCCACTAGTAATCTACCATTATTATCTTTCACTTTCCTGCTAACTTCACTTCCACCCTGTCTTACTCTTTTCACCTCTTTCCAGAACATTTTCTTACAGTCCCTCCACTTTGCACTCAAATTCCTTCCAAATTCCTCATCCACTCTCTTCTTACTCTCTCTTACTAATCTTTTCACCTCTCTCTTTCTTTCTACATATAACTCTCTCTTCCGCCTCTCAACTTCTTCCACGCCCCTATTTCTCATCCATTCATTGTATGCTTTCTTCTTTTGTGCCACAGCCTGTTTCACCTCTTCAGTCCACCATGCTGTTCCTTGCACCCCCCTCCGTCTTCTCTTCCTTCCACACACCACATCACATGCTGCACATATTTCTTCTGTAAATATCCTACACACACCTTCCACGTCTCCCATCTGCTCCAATTCATATTTGCCCAATCGTTCCTCCACTTCTCTCTTATACTCTGCCATTTTCTCATCCTCTTGTAACCTTTCCACTCTCCTTGCAACTACTCCTTCCTCTCGTCTTTCCCTTCTTCTATTCCTCCATCTTACTTGAATTCTAATTCTGGCCACCACCAAGTAGTGGTCAGAAAGTCCACTCCCCAAACCTCTATAAACTCTTGCATCCATTACACCTCTTCGCATCCTTTCATCCACACACACATAATCAATCATTGCCTTCCTTTCATTCAGTTCACCACCCACCCTTCTCATCACTCGCCATGTATGCCTGTGGATCATTTTATGCCTGAAGAGGGTATTGGCTATCACCAACCCCCTCCCAGCACAAATGTCCACTAACGCACTCCCATTCTCATCTATCTCAGCAGGCACACCCCACTCACCAACTATTCCCTCCACCTTCACATTCCCAACTTTACCATTCATATCACCAATCAAAAACACTCTCTCATTCCTTCCAAACTTATCCATGCACACTTCTACATTTGTCCAGAACTCTGCTCTCACTCTTCTAGGACGATCTTGCTTGCCAAACCATCTCAGTGTGTTCCTCATAACGCTTCCTATCACATCCACATCAACACCACAACTCTCCTTTATATCCTCATTCGTCAGCCTGTCTCTCCATGTGACTCCACAGGCTCCTCTTAAATAACTCATTTCCATTGCTCTCACTCTTGACTTGTGTCCTTCCAACAACGTTCAAGCTTCACTTCCGTACGTTAGAGTTGGTATCAGAATACTGTCATGTAGTAACTTTTTCACTTCCATGCACACTTCCCCTTTTCTTATCACTACTTTCAAAGAACCAGCAACCTTTCTTCCCTGCTGTACCTTTTCAAGCACTTCACCCTCCAAACCTCCATCCTTACTCATCACACTACCCAAGTACTTAAACATACTCACATTTTCCAATTCCTCACCATCCAACCTCGCTGTACATTCACTGACTTCGCCTCTCTCAAAGACCATCACTTTACTCTTCCCTACATTCACCTTTAGATTCCGTTTCTTACACACTCTCCCAAACTCATCCACCAAGCCTTGCAGCTCCCCTTCGTCTTCACTCAAGAACACTGTATCATCTGCAAACAACAGTACAGGGAGTTTCCAAATACTATCCTCTCTCACCAGGGCCACTCCAACATCCACTACCCTACCTTGTACCTCTTTTATTACCCCATCCATGTACAGATTGAATAACCATGGAGACATGAGGCATTCCTGTTTCAACCCCACCTTCAAAGAGAAAAATTCACTTAGTTCACCATCCACACGCACTGCAGCCTTTCCACCATCGTACACACTCTTCACGGCATTCAACAACTTTCCATCTACTCCATATATTCTTAACACTTTCCACAATCCTTGTCTATCCACCCTGTCATATGCTTTCTCCAAATCCATGAAAGCCGCATACAAGTTCTTTCCCTTCTTTAGAAACTTTTCCACTAAAGATCTAAGAATGAATATCTGATCTACACAACCTCTTCCCTTCCTAAAGCCTCCCTGTTCTTCTCCAACTAATTTCTCTGTTCTTTCTCTAAATCTGTCAATAAGTATCCTACCATACACTTTTCCTATTATACTAAGAAGACAAATGCCCCTATGATTACCACACACTTCTTTTTCCCCTTTTCCTTTGTACAAGGGAATAATTATACCTGACTTCCAATCCTCCGGGACTCTACCTTCCTCCCAGGCCAATCTGCACATCTTCCACATCCATTCTACTACTATCTCTCCCCATGCTTCAGCATTTCACCACACACTCCATCAATTCCTGGGGCTTTCCCTGATTTAACTTTCTTCATTGCTTCCACAACTTCTATCCTACTGATTTCTTCCTGTCTTCTCACCTCCCTCCTTCTCCCAGCCATTCCCCAGCCACTTATACTCTCATTACTTCCACCTTCTACGTTCAACAAATCCTTAAAGTGTTCTCTCCATCTGCTCACTTTTTCTCCCTTCTCCACTAGTAATCTACCATTATTATCTTTCACTCCCCTGCTAACTTCACTTCCACCCTGTCTTACTCTTTTCACCTCTTTCCAGAACATTTTCTTACAGTCCCTCCACTTTACACTCAAATTCCTTCCAAATTCCTCATCCACTCTCTTCTTACTCTCTCTTACTAATCTTTTCACCTCTCTCTTTCTTTCTACATATAACTCTCTCTTCCGCCTCTCAACTTCTTCCACGCCCCTATTTCTCATCCATTCATTGTATGCTTTCTTCTTTTGTGCCACAGCCTGTTTCACCTCTTCAGTCCACCACGCTGTTCCTTGCACCCCTCCGTCTTCTCTTCCTTCCACACACCACATCACATGCTGCACATATTTCTTCTGTAAATATCCTACACACACCTTCCACGTCTCCCATCTGCTCCAATTCATATTTGCCCAATCGTTCCTCCACTTCTTTCTTATACTCTGCCATTTTCTCATCCTCTTGTAACCTTTCCACTCTCCTTGCAACTACTCCTTCCTCTCGTCTTTCCCTTCTTCTATTCCTCCATCTTACTTGAATTCTAATTCTGGCCACCACCAAGTAGTGGTCAGAAAGTCCACTCCCCAAACCTCTATAAACTCTTGCATCCATTACACATCTTCGCATCCTTTCATCCACACACACATAATCAATCATTGCCTTCCTTTCATTCAGTTCACCACCCACCCTTCTCATCACTCGCCATGTATACCTGTGGATCATTTTATGCCTGAAGAGGGTATTGGCTATCACCAACCCCCTCCCAGCACAAATGTCCACTAACGCACTCCCATTCTCATCTATCTCAGCAGGCACACCCCACTCACCAACTATTCCCTCCACCTTCACATTCCCAACTTTTCCATTCATATCACCAATCAAAAACAGTCTCTCATTCCTTCCAAACTTATCCATGCACACTTCTACATTTGTCCAGAACTCTTCTCTCACTCTTTTAGCACGATCTTGCTTGCCAAAATATCTCAGTGTGTTCCTCATAACGCTTCCTATCACATCCACATCAACACCACAATGCTCCTTTATATCCTCATTCATCACCCTGTCTCTCCATGTGACCCCACAGGCTCCTCTTAAATAACTGATTTCCACTGCTCTCACTCTTGACTTGTGTCCTTCCAACAACATTCAAGCTTCACTTCCGTTCGTTAGAGTTGGTATCTTAATTCTGTCATGTATTACCTTTTTCACTTCCATGCTCACTTCCCCGTTTCTTATCACTACTTTCAAAGAACCAGCAACCTTTCTTCCCTGCTGTACCTTTTCAAGCACTTCACCCTCCAAACCTCCATCCTTACTCATCACACTACCCAAGTACTTAAACGTACTCAGATTTTCCAATTCCTCACCATCCAACCTCGCTGTACATTCATTGACTTCACCTCTCTCAAAGACCATCACTTTACTCTTCCCTACATTCACCTTTAGATTCCGTTTCTTACACACTCTCCTAAACTCATCCACCAAGCCTTGCAGCTCCCCTTCGTCTTCACTCAACAACACAGTATCATCTGCAAACAACAGTACTGGGAGTTTCCAAACACCATCCTCTCTCACCAGGGCCACTCCAACATCCACTACCCTACCTTGTACCTCTGTTATTACCCCTTCCATGTACAGATTGAACAACCATGGAGACATGGCACATCCTTGTTTTAACCCCACTTTCAAAGAGAAAAATTCACTTAGTTCACCATCCACACGCACTGCAGCCTTTCCACCATCGTACATACTCTTCACGGCATTCAACAACTTCCCATCTGCTCCATATATTCTTAACACTTTCCACAATCCTTGTCTATCCACCCTGTCATATGCTTTCTCAAAATCCATGAAAGCCCCATGCAATTTCTTTCCCTTCTCTAGAAACTTTTCCACTAAAGATCTAAGAATGAATATCTGATCTACACAACCTCTTCCCTTCCTAAAGCCTCCCTGTTCTTGTCCAACTAATTTCTCTGTTCTTTCTCTAAATCTGTCAATAAGTATCCTACCATACACTTTTCCTATTATACTAAGAAGACAAATGCCCCTATGATTACCACACACTTCTTTTTCCCCTTTTCCTTTGTACAAGGGAATAATTATACCTGACTTCCAATCCTCCGGGACTCTACCTTCCTCCCAAGCCAATCTGCACATCTTCCACATCATTCTACTACTATCTCTCCCCCATGCTTCAGCATTTCACCACACACTCCATCAATTCCTGGGGCTTTCCCTGATTTAACTTTCTTCATTGCTTCCACAACCTTTATCCTACTGATTTCTTCCTGTCTTCACACCTCCCTCCTTCTCCCAGCCATTCCCCAGCCACTTATACTCTCATTACTTCCACCTTGTACGTTCAACAAATCCTTAAAGTGTTCTCTCCATCTGCTCACTTTTTCTCCCTTCTCCACTAGTAATCTACCATTATTATCTTTCACTCCCCTGCTAACTTCACTTCCACCCTGTCTTACTCTTTTCACCTCTTTCCAGAACATTTTCTTACAGTCCCTCCACTTTACACTCAAATTCCTTCCAAATTCCTCATCCACTCTCTTCTTACTCTCTCTTACTAATCTTTTCACCTCTCTCTTTCTTTCTACATATAACTCTCTCTTCCGCCTCTCAACTTCTTCCACGCCCCTATTTCTCATCCATTCATTGTATGCTTTCTTCTTTTGTGCCACAGCCTGTTTCACCTCTTCAGTCCACCATGCTGTTCCTTGCAAACCCCCCCGGTCTTCTCTTCCTTCCACACACTACATCACATGCTGCGCATATTTCTTCTGTAAATATCCTACACACACCTTCCACGTCTCCCATCTGCTCGAATTCATATTTGCCCAATCGTTCCTCCACTTCTCTCTTATACTCTGCCATTTTCTCATCCTCTTGTAACCTTTCCACTCTCCTTGCAACTACTCCTTCCTCTCGTCTTTCCCTTCTTCTATTCCTCCATCTTACTTGAATTCTAATTCTGGCCACCACCAAGTAGTGGTCAGAAAGTCCACTCCCCAAACCTCTATAAACTCTTGCATCCATTACACATCTTCGCATCCTTTCATCCACACACACATAATCAATCATTGCCTTCCTTTCATTCAGTTCACCACCCACCCTTCTCATCACTCGCCATGTATGCCTGTGGATCATTTTATGCCTGAAGAGGGTATTGGCTATCACCAACCCCCTCCCAGCACAAATGTCCACTAGCGCACTCCCATTCTCATCTATCTCAGCAGGCACACCCCACTCACCAACTATTCCCTCCATCTTCACATTCCCAACTTTACCATTCATATCACCAATCAAAAACACTCTCTCATTCCTTCCAAACTTATCCATGCACACTTCTACATTTGTCCAGAACTCTGCTCTCACTCTTCTAGGACGATCTTGCGTGCCAAACCATCTCAGTGTGTTCCTCATAACGCTTCCTATCACATCCACATCAACACCACAACTCTCCTTTATATCCTCATTCGTCAGCCTGTCTCTCCATGTGACTCCACAGGCTCCTCTTAAATAACTCATTTCCATTGCTCTCACTCTTGACTTGTGTCCTTTCAACAACGTTCAAGCTTCACTTCAATACGTTAGAGTTGGTATCAGAATACTGTCATGTAGTAACTTTTTCACTTCCATGCACACTTCCCCTTTTCTTATCACTACTTTCAAAGAACCAGCAACCTTTCTTCCCTGCTGTACCTTTTCAAGCACTTCACCTTCCAAACCTCCATCCTTACTCATCACACTACCCAAGTACTTAAACATACTCACATTTTCCAATTCCTCACCATCCAACCTCGCTGTACATTCACTGACTTCGCCTCTCTCAAAGACTATCATTTTACGCTTCCCTACATTCACCTTTAGATTCCGTTTCTTACACACTCTCCCTAACTCATCCACCAAGCCTTGCAGCTCTCCTTCGTCTTCACGCAACAACACAGTATCATCTGCAAACAACAGTACAGGGAGTTTCCAAACACTACCCTCTCTCACCAGGGCCACTTCAACATCCACTACCCTACCTTGTACCTCTTTTATTACCCCATCCATGTACAGATTGAACAACCATGGAGACATGACACATCCCTGTTTTAACCCCACTTTCAAAGAGAAAAATTCACTTAGTTCACCATCCACACGCACTGGAGCCTTTCCACCATCGTACATACTCTTCACGGCATTCAACAACTTCCCATCTGCTCCATATATTCTTAACACTTTCCACAATCCTTGTTTATCCACCCTGTCATATGCTTTCTCCAAATCCATGAAAGCCCCATACAATTTCTTTCTCCTCTCTAGAAACTTTTCCACTAAAGATCTAAGAATGAATATCTGATCTACACAACCTCTTTCCTTCCTAAAGCCTCCCTGTTCTTCTCCAACTAATTTCTCTGTTCTTTCTCTAAATCTGCCAATAAGTATCTTACCATACACTTTTCCTATTATACTAAGAAGACAAATGCCCCTATGATTACCACCCACTTCTTTTTCCCCTTTTCCTTTGTACAAGGGAATAATTATACCTGACTTCCAATCCTCCGGGACTCTACCTTCCTCCCAGGCCAATCTGCACATCTTCCACATCCATTCTACTACTATCTCTCCCCCATGCTTCAGCATTTCACCACACACTCCATCAATTCCTGGGGCTTTCCCAGATTTAACTTTCTTCATTGCTTCCACAACTTCTATCCTACTGATTTCTTCCTGTCTTCTCACCTCCCTCCTTCTCCCAGCCATTCCTCAGCCACTTATACTCTCATTACTTCCACCTTCTATGTTCAACAAATTCTTAAAGTGTTCTCTCCATCTGCTCACTTTTTCTCCCTTCTCCACTAGTAATCTACCATTATTATCTTTCACTCCCCTGCTATCTTCACTTCCACCCTGTCTTACTCTTTTCACCTCTTTCCAGAACATTTTCTTACAGTCCCTCCACTTTGCACTCAAATTCCTTCCAAATTCCTCATCCACTCTCTTCTTACTCTCTCTTACTAATCTTTTCACCTCTCTCTTTCTTTCTACATATAACTCTCTCTTCCGCCTCTCAACTTCTTCCACGCCCCTATTTCTCATCCATTCATTGTATGCTTTCTTCTTTTGTGCCACAGCCTGTTTCACCTCGTCAGTCCACCATGCTGTTCCTTGCACCCCCCTCCATCTTCTCTTGCTTCCACACACCACATCACATGCTTCACATATTTCTTCTGTAAATATCCTACACACACCTTCCACGTCTCCCATCTGCTCCAATTCTATTTGCCCAATCGTTCCTCCACTTCTCTCTTATACTCTGCCATTTTCTCATCCTCTTGTAATCTTTCCACTCTCCTTGCAACTACTCCTTCCTCTCGTCTTTCCCTTCTTCTATTCCTCCATCTTACTTGAATTCTAATTCTGGCCACCACCAAGTAGTGGTCAGAAAGTCCACTCCCGCAACCTCTATAAACTCTTGCATCCACCACACCTCTTCGCATCGTTTCATCCACACACACATAATCAATCATTGCCTTCCTTTCATTCAGTTCACCACCCACCCTTCTCATCACTCGCCATGTATGCCTGTGGATCATTTTATGCCTGAAGAGGGTATTGGCTATCACCAACCCCCTCCCAGCACAAATGTCCACTAACGCACTCCCATTCTCATCTATCTCAGTAGGCACACCCCACTCACCAACTATTCCCTCCACCTTCACATTCCCAACTTTACCATTCATATCACCAGTCAAAAACACTCTCTCATTCCTTCCAAACTTATCCATGCACACTTCTACATTTGTCCAGAACTCTTCTCTCACTCTTCTAGCACGATCTTGCTTGCCAAACCATCTCAGTGTGTTCCTCATAACACTTCCTATCACATCCACATCAACACCACAACGCTCCTTTATATCCTCATTCGTCAGCCTGTCTCTCCATGTGACTCCACAGGCTCCTCTTAAATAACTCATTTCCATTGCTCTCACTCTTGACTTGTGTCCTTCCAACAAAGTTCAAGCTTCACTTCCGTACGTTAGAGTTGGTATCACAGTACTGTCATGTAGTAACTTTTTCACTTCCATGCTCACTTCCCCGTTTCTTATCACTTCTTTCAAAGAACCAGCAACCTTTCTTCCCTGCTGTACCTTTTCAAGCACTTCACCCTCCAAACCTCCATCCTTACTCATCACACTACCCAAGTACTTAAACATACTCACATTTTCCCTGGGGGTAGGGGGGTTTGTCAAGAATACTCCCCCAGTATCCCTGCTTGTCGTAAAAGGCGACTAAAAGGGTTGGCGGAGGGTTAGTGCCCCTCCCCGGAAAACAACTAACTAAAAAAACAAACAATAAGCCTCGGACAAGGACTGACCAAACGTTGACGACCAAGGACCGGACAAAGGACATTGCAATTGGAACGTGGAATGTAAGGGGAGCAAATGATGAGGTGAAAGAGAGAGAGATTATCCAGGTGCTTGAGGATGCGA
>NW_027642236.1:0-4995 GCF_032717465.1 Coenobita brevimanus
ATCAAAAGAAAGAAGAGATTTGTTGTGGAATAGATACAGAAGACACAATAGTGAAAGGACGTATAATAATTACAAACAGGCAAGAAACGACTATACAAGAATAAGGAGGGAAACCCAAAAACAGTTTGAGGAGGATATAATAAATAAAAGTGGTGATCAACCAAAGCTGTTTTACAGCTATATCAGAAGCAAAACCAAAGTAAAAGATATAATACAATCCATTACGGACGAGGGAATCAATTATACACAAGAGAAAGATATTTGTGAAGCACTAAATAAGAATTTCCAAATAGTTTTTACAGAAGAAAAAAATTTTGAGAGGGACTATGTGGAACACGCATGTCCACACATACTACCAGATATACAAATAGCAGAAAAAGTAATACAGAAGTTAAGTAGATTAGACAGAGGAAAAGCAAGTGGTCCTGATGAAATTTCATGTTGGGTATTACGAGAATGTGCAAAGGAGTAAAGTAAACCATTATTTATAAATTTCAAGAAATCCTTGAGTCAAGGTAAACTACCTGATATTTGGAAAAAATCAAATATTGTCCCCTTATTCAAGAAGGGAAATAGACAAAATCCACTCAACTACCGACCAGTATCACTGACCAGTGTTGTAAGCAAAGTATTAGAAAAACTTATAAGAAAAGCTTGGGTAAATCATCTAGAAGAACACAGTATGATAACAGAAAGACAGTTTGGTTTCAGATAAGGAAAATCATGTGTTACTAATCTGTTGAGCTACTATGACAGAGTAACAAACACAATACAGGAAAGGGAAGGATGGGTGGACAGTATCTATTTAGATTTCAAGAAAGCTTTTGACACAGTACCACAACAAAGACTTTTATGGAAACTGTACCATCAAGGAGGAATTCGAGGCAAACTGTTTTGTTGGATGCAAGACTTTCTCATAAAAAGAGAAATGAGGACAGTAATAAGAGGAAACTACTCATCAGGGAAAGAAATGACTAGTGGAGTACCACAGGGTTCAGTGCTGGTACCAATCATGTTTTTAGTGTATATAAATGATATAATCAGTAACCCTGGAAATGAGACCTATCTGAATATGTTTGCAGATGATGCAAAAATACAAAGGAGAATTACTAACAGACTCTTGTAAAGAGCTACAAGAAGAATTAAATAAACTTCACGAATGGAATAGTACATGACAAATGGAATTCCATGTGGACAAGTGTCATGTAATCAAGTTTGGTAAAAGTGAAAGAAGATCTGATTGGGATTATAAGTTAGGAAATAAAACCCTATACACATCAGAAACAGAGAAAGACCTAGGTGTGATTATCAATAACAGACTATCTCCGGCTGACCACATCAGCGAGAAGGTACGGAACATGTATACACTGCTTGCAAATATGAGAATAGCATTCACATACATAAATGAAGACATGCTAAGAAGGATAATAACATCATTCATTAGACCAACCCTGGAATATGCAGCAGTAGTCTGGAGTCCTCATCTCAAAAAGCATATAGACAAGATTGAAAAAGTTCAAAGGGCCGCTACAAGATGGATACCAAGCTTAAGGGACCTAAGCTACGAAGAAAGACTAAATAAACTGAATCTACCAACTTTACAGGAGAGAAGGAAAAGAGGTGACATGATAATGCTATATAAGTGCATATCAGGAAAGGAGAAAATAGACATAAATGATTACTTAACATATGGAGAAGGATCAGCAAGAGGACACTGCAAAAAACTGCATAAAAAGAGAGGTGATAAAGACGTAAGGAAATTCGGTTTCCCAAACAGAGCAATTGATCAATGGAATGCACTACCGAATGAAATAGTGTGTGCCAAAACAATTCACAAATTTAAGGATATGTACGATAAATATGGTTTAAGACACGGGACAGTACGAGCTTGACTCATTCCTGTAAAGATACAATTAGGTAAGAATTAGGTAAGAACACATATTCAGTGTATATAGGGAGAATGAATTATCTTTTTCAAGTTATTGTAATGATGGGTTTATATGTAATCATAGCACTGAGTAACAGGAAAATATAAGTTCAACTAGTTTTTGACTGATCTGTAACCTAGCACAGAACAGACTACAAAGTTCAAAATCATCTAAAACAAGGGTATAGTAATTCTGTCATGTAAACCATGGATACATTAATTAAACACAGAAATATCTAGGTCTAGTTAACTGACATCTATAATATACACACTTGCTAAAATTAAAATTACACTTGATTATATAACAAACATTCTCAATTCAGTCTTACAAATTTATAGTGCTTAGTAAAGTTGAAGCCTATTAAGAGTGTTGTGTGCTAATATTATCTATAACACTGATAGTATGTTGCAAATTACCCTAGAAAAATGAAAAAGCCGATGTTTTTTCTGGTGACCTTCAGTGTCAGCCGTGATAAGTGCAGTAACTACAGTGTGACCCCCTTCTCCTGACTTCTGAGCACTGTATTCGTGGTTTCATTATCCGAACATCCATCTAGTTTGGTGTTCCTTGAGCCTTGCTTCAGAATATTTCAGAGATTTGTAGTCCAGCCTTCCATTATTACAACAGCTCTTCCACCTTAACCTGGTCCAGATTTTCATCATCTTTCCAGCTTCATTTAGTTCAGTGGCATAAAAAGGCAGTACAACAGCTCTACATCATTTCCATAGCACTTCTTACTGATGAGCATCATATTCTTATTTTAATTTGTTTCATCTCAGCAGTCAAGATTGAGATGAAAGCAATATTAGGCCAGTTTAAAGTGAAAAGAGTACAGTGTTTCATTAGTCTGCCCTCCCTATATTACAGTGTTCTGTTGATCTGTTTCATAATGTTCCAATGTTCCATTAATTTGGCTTCCCATCACTGTCCTCACCCAAAGTTCTTATATTCTAGTCTTACAGTATTCCAGTGTTTCACAATTCCTTCCTCTCACCGTTCTGGCATTTCATTGCTCGGACATTCCATTATTCCATCCTTGGCTTCTACAAATAAAATTGTTTAAATCCTGTGCCATGTGCATTTAACCTCTTCATTACAGTGACATCTTCTTTATTTGACTCTTGCCACCACCAGATTATTACATTTATTTTAGAGGTGTCACTCACTGAGCAAGGGGTTAGTGATGGCAAGGGTGAAATATAAAGGCACTAATGTATTCATGAATCAACTGAATTTTAGATAAGGTATAAAGAATCAAGAATTGCAACATATTACACCTACAGAAGCTACAAGATAAATTACAATAAGTATCATATGGTCTTTGGTTAAAATCATTACCTGTCAAACTTTGTCTATTTCCTGATGCTGCATACTATGAGGACAAAAGGACCTCCCAATATTTAAGTCCCTGTTCAGTGACAACCCCTCTTCCCATGACTTACCATCCTTACCCACATACTCAAGTACCTTGGGTCATATTCATGTGAACTTAGGAAGCAGCTTTTTCTTGAGGAGGAATTATAATATTAACTAAGAAAAATCTAAAAGTCAAGGAAATAAAACTAGATATACCATCACAAGTAGAACTGATTGCAGTAGAGATCGACACATCTGAAGGTAAAGTAATTGTAGCCAATTTGTACATGCCACCCAGATCAAAGACATGGGAAAGAGATGAATATGAGGACCTGGCAGAGAGTACAATTCAGAGTATAAGATCATTGCTACATAAAATGGAAGAGAAATCGGAAAGAATTATACTAACTGAGGACTTCAATACAACTATAAATTGGAAAACTCTAGATATAAATAGCCAAGAAAGCTGTTGGGACCAAAAGCTCCTGGATCTCATACAAGAGTTTTTCTTAACGCAACATGTGAGGGAAACCACCAGAAAAAGAGGACTTGATGTACCTTCAGTGCTAGATCTAATATTTACTAGGAAAGAAAATGATATTGACAGTTTAATATATCACCCTCCACTCGGCAAAAGCGATCATGCAGTACTAAATTATAACTTCAGGATAGCATATGACATAGTAAACAGCAATGACAGTTACAAAAGGAGCCTAAACTATAAAAAGGGAAATTATCAAGACCTAAAGAAGTATTTCTTAGAAGTTGATTGGGAAAATGAGCTTAGAGGACAAGATTTAAATGCTGTATATAAAAATTTTTGCGAATTTTATGAAATAGGAGTCCAGAAGTACATCCCACAGCACAAAGAAGCAGATAAGAAAATACAGAAATGGTTTAATACAGAATGTAAAAAATCAAAAGAAAGAAGAGATTTGTTGTGGAATAGATACAGAAGACACAATAGTGAAAGGACGTATAATAATTACAAACAGGCAAGAAACGACTATACAAGAATAAGGAGGGAAACCCAAAAACAGTTTGAGGAGGATATAATAAATAAAAGTGGTGATCAACCAAAGCTGTTTTACAGCTATATCAGAAGCAAAACCAAAGTAAAAGATATAATACAATCCATTACGGACGAGGGAATCACTTATACACAAGAGAAAGATATTTGTGAAGCACTAAATAAGAATTTCCAATTAGTTTTTACAGAAGAAAAAATTTTGAGAGGGACTATGTGGAACACGCATGTCCACACATACTACCAGATATACAAATAGCAGAAAAAGTAATACAGAAGTTAAGTAGATTAGACAGAGGAAAAGCAAGTGGTCCTGATGAAATTTCATGTTGGGTATTACGAGAATGTGCAAAGGAGTAAAGTAAACCATTATTTATAAATTTCAAGAAATCCTTGAGTCAAGGTAAACTACCTGATATTTGGAAAAAAGCAAATATTGTCCCCTTATTCAAGAAGGGAAATAGACAAAATCCACTCAACTACCGACCAGTATCACTGACCAGTGTTGTAAGCAAAGTATTAGAAAAACTTATAAGAAAAGCTTGGGTAAATCATCTAGAAGAACACAGTATGATAACAGAAAGACAGTTTGGTTTCAGATAAGGAAAATCATGTGTTACTAATCTGTTGAGCTACTATGACAGAGTAACAAACACAATACAGGAAAGGGAAGGATGGGTGGAC